>NC_079190.1:299714832-299967708 GCF_029499605.1 Hyla sarda
CTTAAAATTCACTTATGAAATTCACAAGGACTCTTTGGTTTTCCTGGACGTACTGCTGGAACGTAATAGCAGCGGTAACATCAGTACTAAGATCTACAGAAAACCCACGGCTGGGAATAGTCTACTTATGTGGTCCAGCCACCATCCATATTCCCTTAGAAATGGGATCCCTAAGGGCCAGTACCTTAGGCTAAAAAGGAATTGTTCCTCGGAACAAGTCTTCCATCATGAAGCCAAGGCACTATATAACAGGTTTCGACATAGAGGATACCCGAACAAGGTCCTTAAAAAAGCATATTCAGAAACTAAACATCTGGATAGAGCCACACTTATGTACCCTAAGCCCAAGGAAGTGGATAAAGATCCTCCAACATGAATTGTGGGTACATTCGATGCAGCAGCCAAGGAAATACGTGATATCCTGACAAACTATTGGCCCATTCTCAAGACAGATCCGGCAATAGGTACTCTGGTGGAGGACATACCGAGGATTACATATAGAAGGGGCAAAAATTTGAGAGATCTCTTAGTGCACAGTTTGTACACTCCCCCAAGGAGTCCTGGAACCTGGCTAGATCGTAAAGTAACCGGTTCTTACAAATGTGGTACCTGCAAGGCATGTAAATACATGCGGGTCTCTAAGGATTTCCTATGTTATAGCACCAACAAGAACTTTAGGTGCTTCGACTATGCCAACTGCAAAACAAGCAAGGTCATTTATTTGGCCACTTGTCCTTGTCCCCTAGGCTACGTGGGGAAGACTATAAGGGAGGTAAGACGTAGGATTCTTGAACATGTTAGTGATATTAGACATAAGAGGGATAAACCAGTATCACTCCATATGCATAGATATCACGCGGATGCTCCCTTTAATATTGTCTTTCAGGTCATTGAAGTCCTCAAACCTGACATCAGGGGTGGTGACTTAGATAAGAGACTATTACAAGCTGAGACACGTTGGATATATCGTTTAAAAACTGTCACCCCGCATGGTCTCAATGAATTACTGTCATTTTGTCCTTTCATCTAGTTTAATTTAACTCAGTTTTGATCTCCTGACTAGGATTAGTTAGGACATTTAGTCTTTTATGTTCCACTTGGGACTAGCTAGGATAATAAAGAAAACTTCTTTGCCCTCCTCTGGGATTCATGTGCTTTACTTACCTGTTATAGCACCCTCTGCCATCATGTTGCCATTAACTTAATTTGTGTGTTATTTGTATTCTATCTTATTAGTATCTATCAATATTTCCACATGGGCCCGATTTTAGGTCTGGGATCAATATAGTCAATAGTTATGTATATATTAGTTTTGAATACGTTCCTTTTTCCCTTTGGATTTGGATTTGCATCTATTTTATGGCGCATGCGCGGATGACACGCATGAAATTCAAGCCTCGTTATTATCCAGGTTATATACTTGGTGAGGCATATCACGTTCCAATATTATGGAATATGTGCAATAATTGATTCAGTGCATTACAGTAGTTTTTGAATAAGTTCTTTGTTGTGGCTTGATTCGGGTGTATCTAATGGCGCATGCGCGGATTGACACGCATTAGATCCAAACCTCGCTTCCGTTCTTGTTATATACTTGGTGAGGCGCATTTTGCGTTCCAACACTATGGAACATGCGCGGTAATTTATTCAGTGCATTTTCCGCTTCCGACCCGAGTGTTATTTAAACTAATGGGCGGCATTTGGTTAGTACGCCGCACGCTGAGTCCACACAATGGACACCAGAGATCGGGGTGAGTGAAGCTTTACTTTTATATCTTTCATACGTTATACTAGTTATGCACATATTGATTACTCCTCCTCCCGGATATTATTCCACAGAGTGTATCATCTCCCGGGAGTTTCCATATTAGGGAAGCGGAACTGCCATTTATTCCATTGGTCTTTTTATCTGTTACCTGTTGTGTGATTCTCAATAGGGTAAGCATGTTATACTACGAATGGATGCCCACACAGTTTTCCTACATGGCATTTTATGTAAATCTTTATTTAGCGACTTCTGGGGTTTTATACACCATTAATCCTTTATTTGGATATTGTTTGGTTTCTGGTATCTTATATTGTTGGGGGTAATATTTTGCCGTCCAGATAATATATCTAGCTGGCACATTGTTGACTATATGAACTTTATCTTATGCTATAGACACAAGTAGATATCTATATTTATTGTTGTTACAGAGTCTATAGTGTGTTGTGATACGTCTGACCTCTGTGCTATATCAGCTATTAACCCTATTTGGTACCCGTGGACTATTTGAACCAGGGTAAGGTTGCTCTATATATTTTTTTCATCATTTTTTTCATTTTAATGGACACTATAATAAAAAGATGTATGGTATTTTTACTTGGGTTTGCCTATTTGTTTATTCTTTAGGCTCCAGTAGTACCGGTAATTCAGGATTGTGTATCCTGATAGTACATCACTCAGTCATCTTGAGTATATACAACTCTATGTGAAGGTACTATTTGCACATATATATATGTTGCTTTGTATACTTTAGCCATGTTTTTTCCATCATGATTACTATAAGATACTGATGGGCCTCTGTTATTGTTCCGTTTTTACAGTTTCTATTTGGGCAAGGAATGTATTGCCACATCTATTGAAAGCAAAATCATGGATTCTCATTCCTATATATGTGGCCTATGTGGATGAATTCATCTAATTTATCTGCAGTGTCTATTTTTGACTCAGCATCATCGTGCAGCTATTACGTGTTATTTATGTATTAGATGTGCCTCACTATCTTTGGTATTTTTAAAATTATATATGTGGTGTTTTGTTTATTGATCAGTATATACAAAGGTATGTTGACTGCTCCTCCGAGCCCTGATGAACCCCAAATTACAAGTTAGGGTGAAACGCGTAGGTTATAAGGAGTAAGAGTTTAGACATATTGTGTCATTTTTTATTGTCTACTTTTCTATGTTTGGTATTCTTGGTTCTGTACATCATTTATATCCCTTGTCCCTGTCCACACTTATTCCAGTCAGGGCAAGGGGTTAGACTAGGCAGGGTCGGTTAGATCAGGTTATTCACCTGTATCCTATACCCCACCCTGGTTTCTTTGTCTTTCATTCTGTAATATATACATGATGCAATTTTTCTGAGCACTTTATTGTGAGGCAATGTCTTTTTATTGCGATCTTTAATAAAAATAAACATTTTTGTATATATTTGTGGCCTCATTGGTAGATTTAAGTTGATTGATTTATTATAATTTATCTCCAAGGGTATACGTATCAGTGGCTGAAGGACCCTATATTTCCTTTCCTTGGTTAGTTTTAGTATAGTAGAAGAGCACGGACTGCAGAGAGTGGGCCAGAAGTATAGTATATAGTATAGTATAGTAGAAGAGCACGGACTGCAGAGAGTGGGCCAGAAGTATAGTATATAGTATAGTATAGTAGAAGAGCACGGACTGCAGAGAGTGGGCCAGAAGTATAGTATATAGTATAGTATAGTAGAAGAGCACGGACTGCAGAGTGGGCCAGAAGTATAGTATATAGTATAGTATAGTAGAAGAGCACGGACTGCAGAGAGTGGGCCAGAAGTATAGTATATAGTATAGTATAGTAGAAGAGCACGGACTGCAGAGAGTGGGCCAGAAGTATAGTATATACCGGTAGTATAGTATAGTATTGTAGAAGAGCACGGACTGCAGAGAGTGGGCCAGAAGTATAGTATATAGTATAGTACAGTAGAAGAGCACGGACTGCAGAGAGTGGGCCAGAAGTATAGTATATAGTATAGTAGAAGAGCACGGACTGCAGAGAGTGGGCCAGAAGTATAGTATATAGTATAGTAGAAGAGCACGGACTGCAGAGAGTGGGCCAGAAGTATAGTATATAGTATTGTATAGTAGAAGAGCACGCACTGCAGAGAGTGGGCCAGAAGTATAGTATATAGTATAGTATAGTAGTAGAGCACGGACTGCAGAGAGTGGGCCAGAAGTATAGTATATAGTATAGTATAGTAGAAGAGCACGCACTGCAGAGAGTGGGCCAGAAGTATAGTATATAGTATAGTAGAAGAGCACGGACTGCAGAGAGTGGGCCAGAAGTATAGTATATAGTATAGTATAGTAGAAGAGCACGGACTGCAGAGAGTGGGCCAGAAGTATAGTATATAGTATAGTATAGTAGAAGAGCACGGACTGCAGAGAGTGGGCCAGAAGTATAGTATATAGTATAGTATAGTAGAAGAGCACGGACTGCAGAGAGTGGGCCAGAAGTATAGTATATAGTATAGTATAGTAGAAGAGCACGGACTGCAGAGAGTGGGCCAGAAGTATAGTATATAGTATAGTATAGTAGAAGAGCACGGACTGCAGAGAGTGGGCCAGAAGTATAGTATATAGTATAGTATAGTAGAAGAGCACGGACTGCAGAGAGTGGGCCAGAAGTATAGTATAGTATAGTATAGTAGAAGAGCACGGACTGCAGAGAGTGGGCCAGAAGTATAGTATATAGTATAGTATAGTAGAAGAGCACGGACTGCAGAGAGTGGGCCAGAAGTATAGTATATAGTATAGTATAGTAGAAGAGCACGGACTGCAGAGAGTGGGCCAGAAGTATAGTATAGTATAGTAGAAGAGCACGGACTGCAGAGAGTGGGCCAGAAGTATAGTATATAGTATAGTATAGTAGAAGAGCACGGACTGCAGAGAGTGGGCCGTGTCCCGTGTATCAGAACAAAGGAAAAAAGAAAGTTGCCTCTTTCAAGGTGCTTGTAGTATTAAAACATCAAACCTTTAATCTGTATGCATTAAAAATAGAAAAAGGTGGACATCAATCATAAAAGAGAAACGAAACGCCAACACGTTTTGAGCAAAATGTTGCTCTTAATCACGGCTATATGTAGCCCAAAACGCACTGGAGTTTCACTTCTCTTTTATGATGTCACCTTTTTCTATTTATAATGTATACAGATTAAAGGTTTGATGGTTTAATACTACAAACACCGTTATCCTTGGAAGAGCTGGAGGAAACTCTTTTTTCTTTTGTTCTGATTCATAATACATATATACATACGTCATACATACATACACACATCATACATGCATAATCTACACACACATATATATATATATATATATACACACATACATAATGCATAAATACATACTATATGCATACAAACATCATACATATATAATACATACACACATCATACATGCATAACCTACACACACACACACATATATATATATATACACACACACATACATACATCATACATATATAATACATACACACATCATACATGCATAACCTACACACACATATTTATATATACATATACACATATACATACATCATACATGTATAATACATGCATACATCATACATAGATAATGCATGCACCATACATAATACATACACAAATCCATAATATATACATATACACATCATACATAAATACATCATACATACATAACATACAGTACATACATAACATATGTATATGGTATGTATGTACTGTATGTATGATGTGTGTATGTATGATGTATTTATGTATGATGTGTATGTGTATATATTATGGATTTGTGTATGTATGTATGGTGTGCATATGTATTATGTATGTATTATATATGTATGATGTGTGCATGTGTATATTATGTATGTATGATGTTTGTATTTATGCATTATGTGTGTGTATATATATATATATATATTTTATACACACATAATGCATAAATACAAACATCATACATATATAATACATACATACATAATATACACATGCACACATCATACAGCATACATCCATAATACATACATAATACACACCATACATACATATTACACACACCATACATACATATTACACACACCATACATACATATTACACAGATCATACATCCCACCCCCCTCCCGTCCTCGGTCTGTGCACTTTTCTTACCTGCGGCAGCCATGTTGGGGTCAGAGGCCGGGCACGTCCACTCCCATCTGTTGCACACTTTGCACCATCGCCCACTTCTTCCTCATGCCGAGGAATGGACACTCGGTGCCAGGAGTTGCGGCCAGGAGCATCTCAGGAATGGAAGGAGACGTGCGCAGCTGCGGGGCAGCCCCTGCGTCTGCAGTTAGCGCAGCAGTCTGCGCGGCCAGGGAAGGGGGAGGAGCGGCCCGGAGGAAGGGAAAAAGAGTGGCCCAGAGGAAGGGGGGATAGAGCGGCCCGGAAGACAGGGGATAGAGCGGCCCGGAGGACAGGGGATAGAGCGGCCCGGAGGACAGGGGATAGAGCGGCTGAAGGACGGGGGATAGAGTGGCCGGAGGACAGGGGATAGAGTGGCCCAGAGGACAGGGGATAGAGCGGCCCGGAGGACAGGGGATAAAGCGGCCCGGAGGACAGGGGATAGAGCCGCAATTTTAAAAAAAATGCATTTTTAAACATCCGATGTGCCCTGAAAGTCTTTCAGGGCACACCGGATGTTTAAAAATGCATTTTTTATTTTTTTTTAATTTGCGGCTCCGGCCGCTCTATCCCTGCTGCCTGCTGCCATACATGATGGGGATGTAGTCCTGAACTGTGAGCCTACATTATGTAGGCTCACAGCTCAGGACTACATCCCCATCATGTATGATTGTGACTGTCGGGGATGTCCGGTGGGGCTGGGGTTTAGTAGGGAGAAAAAAAAAAAAAGTCCTGCAGCAGCGGGCCGCGGCCGCGGTGATTAGGGTGTGCCTGTGCACACCCGGCACACCCCGTGCGCACGCCTATGCACCTAGGTTAATGCATTTTGCATTAATTTAGCACATAGAAACATAGAAAGCATACGACTCAAGACAGTATTTTAACTCAATGGTCTATTCACACAGTATTCAGTATTCTGTGCAGATTTGATGCGCAGGATTTTCTGCTGCAGATTTCCTGTAAACTAAATGACTGAACACAGCTTCAAATCCTGCGCATCAAATTTGCGCATGAAATCTGCACAGAATACTGTAAGTGTGAATAGACCCTAAGGGTATGTTCACACTTGCAGATTTTTTAGCGGGTTTTCCGCTGCGTATTTGAAAGTGGGTGGTCTCTTCTCGGCTGTTCGCAGCAGATTTTCTGTGGAGGAATCCTACGCTGAGGAAAATCTGCCACAGTCCCTACTGACTTCAATGGGGCTTGCGGCGGATTTTCCGCAGTGTACATTCCGCCACGGAAAATCTGCTGCGGACAGCCGAGAAGAGCCCACCCACTTTCAAATATGCAGCAGAAAACCCGCGCGTGTGAACGTACCCTAAGGGTATGTTCCCACCTGGCATATATGCAGCGTATTTCACGCTGTGCAAAATCTGCAGCAGTAGCGAGAAATACACTGTGTATCCCTTGCTCACCATACACACAATGCTTTCCAGTGGCAGCCCTACGTGTGCAGTGAGTTTTGGAGGCGGGGACGTGTGCCGGCGTGACTGCGACACGTAGCTCCGCCTCCAAAACTCACTACAAACAGTGAGGGATACTGCAGATTTTGCGCAGCGTGAAATTCGCTGCTTATATGCCAGGTGGGAATGTACCCTAAAGGAGTATTCTGGGATGAAAAAATTGTCTTTCAGACAGCCGGCAGTAAAACAATAAAGGGATACATAACAGCTGCCACTCCCCCCCGATGTCTTCGGTAACCCGTTTCGGACTCCACCGTGATCCTCTTCCTGGTGGTCGGTGAATCATACTGCACTCAGCCAATCACCGGCCGCAGTGAAATCCCGCCTCAGCTGGTGATAGGCTGAGCGGCACTGTGATGTTTTCTGCCCAGGCACTGGTCTTCCTGGGCTCCAGCAAAAACGATTTTGTTTTTATTGGCAACTTAGTTGTGATGGGCACTTTTGATTGCTTTATATGAATTTTTTTTATTGATAAATGAAGTGAGCAAAAATACGCAATTTTGGACTTTGGTATTTTTTGACATTTACGCCATTGATCTTGCTGTTTTAATTAACTTTAAATAGTTCGGACAGTTACGCATGCAACGACACTGTTTATTTTTGTTTACATTATTTTATTTAAAAAAATGGGAAAAGGGTCTGATTCAAACTTTTATTAGTGAAGGGGTAAATTCTCATTTATTAACTTTTTTTTTTTCTTCTATTTGGGGCTATTACATGCATGTAATCAGTGGTATGGACAGGAGGGAGGCAGGTAAGTCCCCCCTGCTGTCCTCTCAGCTGATTGGGACCCTGCAATTTCACCGCGGTTGTTCCATCAGCTCAGCTGAAGTTCCAGGATTAGTTTTTTTTAGGATTGAGATAACTTAAGATGCCTTGATCAACTTTGACCCGGATCAGTAATGTCCTGCATTAGCCATGTGTCCTGGCTGATGATAGCAGCTGGGACCATCCCGCTATGATGAGGTTTAAAAATAAAAAACTGAAAATATAGTTTGTTTCCAATAGTGTCTGCTCCTCGCTGATCAGCACTTGCTGGTGACCTTTTGACCCATAGTAAATCCCCGCCTGACCAGTGTCTGACTGAGGTGGATCAGCACTCTGGCAAGTGATTGGCTGGGCAGGCATTTCCTTTATATATTTTCCCTCCTTCCTCTCCTCACGGTCTAAGAACCCAAAACAACTCAACACCAGCTCTCTCCTTAGACCCACACTACATCCACCTATAACTCACTTCTGTTCTGAAGACCTGGCCACTTATTTCTAAACTAAAATAGATAATATCCATCATAAGACTATCTCTTAGTCCCCTAGTGTTGCTGATAAGATTCACATTCCTCTTCATCCTCAATTACTGTCCTAACAACCAAGAGCCATTGTGTCCAGGCTCCTCCCTTCCTCTAGCCCCACTACCTGCACCAGTAACCTATTCCGTCATACCTTGTCCAGTCTTATCTCTTCACTGTCATCAATCACTTTACAAATATTTAACCTCTCCCTCTCCTCTGGTATCTTTCTCTCAAATATTTGGTCATAACATTGCAAGACCTGTCTGGTGAAGCTATTGACCACTCTGCAATGTCTCTTCATTTCCAGACTCCTGGAACGCTTGGTGTATTCCCACCAAATCTGTTATCTGTCTGAGAACGCACTCCTTGACCCCTTACAGTCTTGGCTTCACCTCCATACACTGCCCTTACCAAAGTCTCTAATGATCTCCTGTTGGCTAAATCTAAGGGCAGTGTCTCTGTCCTGAATCTTCTCGATCTCTCTGCGACATTTGACACTGTAGTTCATTAATTCCTCCATTACTCTCCACTCAAAAAAGTTATATGTTACTCAATACCTTGTCCTGATCATGTACATATAATTTCTTTTAAAATCAGCTTATATCAGATCACACTGAATTTTCATCTTCTCTCTGGCAGGGGGCGTGTCCCTCTCTTGCCCTCACTGTACATGACTAAACTTCCTTCCTCACTGTGTGTCACTGAGCGGTCAGCTGTCCTCCTCATGTAATCTCCTTAATACTGGGCTGGCACACTGTAACAAACCCCCTCCCCTTCTCCTTACTACTGGGGTACATGTTGCTGTATAAGGCTAGAATTCCACTGAGGTTTTTGCCCTGCGATTTTTTTTTTTTTTTTTTTGGCTTAAAAACGCCAGAAAAATCACCAGAAAAACTGCCACTGTTTTTCCCTGTGTTTTGGCATTTTTTCTTGCATTTTACCTTTGTGTGGAATTTGACTTTTTGGCCCCTTTGGCGTTTTTTTGGTACAAAAATAGTTGGGTACCCAAAAAAAATAAAATAAATAACTTTTTTTATTTTTTTTTATATCAACTGCCTCCAGAAAGTTAAACAGATTTGTAAATTACTTCTATTAGAAAATCTTAATCCTTTCAATAATTATCAGCTCCTGAAGTTGAGTTGTTGTTTTCTGTCTGGCAACAGTGCTCTCCGCTGACATCTCTGCTTGTCTCGGGAACTGCACAGAGTAGAATAGGTTTGCTATGGGGATTTTCTTCTAAACTGGGCGGTTCCCAAGACAGGTGTCATCAGAGAGCACTTAGACAGAAAAGAACAGCTCAACTTCAGCAGCTCATGAGTACTGAAAGGATTAAGATTTTTTTAATAGAAGTTTCTGTAGAAATCTGTTTAACTTTCTGGAGCCAGTTTTATATACAGTGACCCCCCCGACTTACGATGTCCCCGACATATGATCATTTCAACATACGATGGCCTCTCTGAGCCCATCGTATATTGAAGGCAGCATCGACATATGATGCTGCTGTGTGTCGGGGCCATCATACAAACAGCTATCTGACAGCGCTGACAACTTCAGCAACTGACAGATAGTTGTTTAATGTGCCCCGTGTGCCCCGTTCTGCCTCCTGTTACTCACATGCTGTCCTGCTAACTCACGCAGGCTTCCACTGTGAGCTCCGTGTAAGCCCCCCCCCCCCCCCAGTGCAGCCATAGCCAATAGCCTGCAGCATCTTGCTGCAGGCATCCAATGAGCTGCTGGCTGCCCTCCCATTCCTTTCCTATAGAGCTGTAGTCGGCAGGATCGTAATGGAGGACATTCTGTCCCCCCTGAAGTTATTTAAAGAACTGTACAGTACTGTATGCAATGTCACACATCACATACAATACATATACACACTATACACCCCATACATCAATGTTTCCCTATCAGTGTGCCTCCAGCTGTTTCAAAACTATAACTCCCAGCATGCCCAGACAGTCAATGGCTGTACATGCATGCTGGGAGTTGTAGTTGTGCAACAGCTGGAGGCACCCTGGTTTGTTAAACACTCCCCATACACTCCACATACAATAGTCATCCCAGAACCAATTAGCAGTTTCCCATAGAGATATGTATTCAACATACAATGGTTCCGAGGCCCCAGAACCAATTACCATTTTTACATAGACATATGTACTCGACATATGATGGTTTCAACATATGATGGTTCTCCTGGAACCAATTAATATCATATGTTGAGGGACCACTGTATATAAATTTTTTTTTTTTTCCTGCATAACCCCTTTAAGAACACATCACAGCGGGTATCACTACTGACACCAGCTGTGATCCTCCGGTATAATGTATAGATGCGGCCGCTCTTCTATGGTCCCCTGCACATATATATATATATATATATACATACATACATACACAACTAGTCATATTTTCCACAGAGAGCTGTGATTGGCTGGAACCATCTGGCCAATCACAGCTCTCTGCAGGAAATATGAATAGGTGTATATATATACGGCAGTGCAGTGGACCATAATAGAGCGGCCGGCCTCATCTATAAATTATACAGAAGGATCGCAATGGGCGATCTGTATATTAGTACAGGTACTACTACTCCCATCATGGAACAGTGTGTTTCATGCTCGGAGTAGTAGTACCACCTAGAGAAAAAAAAATATTTGAAAAACACACACACTACATTTTTATTATTGTCGGCTACATTTTTAGTGCATTACCCGCCCACATAAATTGATCCCTGTTTAAAAACTAATAACATTTTCAAAATAAAAAAGATACATTTCGTTGGATACAATTTTTTTCCATCACTACTGTATTTAAAAAAAAAAAATTTATAACGAAATTTTTATAAAAAAGGTATCTTCATCACTTTTTTGGATCGCTAATGTCCAAAAAAGAATAAAAACTGCGTGCAAATACGCAAAAGTTAAAACCAACATGGCGTTCAAAGTTGATCGCCGCGTCGAAAACAAAAGTAAAAGCTTCCCGGCAGCTCAGTCGGGCTGATCGAGATTATCACGCTAAAATTGCGATGTCCCGATCAGCTAGGACGCGAGTGGAGGTCCCCTTACCTTGCTCCGTCGCATCCGATCTGCGTTTGATTGCTCCAAGCCTGAGCTACAGGCTTGAGCAATCAACCCCCTATTACATTGATCCATGCAAAGCTATGGCTTTGCAGGGATCAGGGTAAAAGATCAGTGTGTGCAGTGTTATAGCCCCCTATGGGAGCTATAACACTGCAAAAAAAAGTTAATAAAGGTCATTTAAAGGGGTACTTAAAGGGGTACTTAGACATCTTATTCCCTATCCAAAGGATAGGGGATAAGATGCCTGATCGCGGTGGTCCCGCCGCTAGGGACCCCTGTGATCTTGCACGCCGCACCCAGTTGAAATCAGTCCCTGGAGCATGTTCGCTCCAGTCTGATGACGGTCTATCACGGGGCAGAAGCGTTGTGACGTCACACTGGGGCGGGTGCTGCAGCCGAGATCCCGGGGGTCGCCAGCAGCGGGACCCCCCGCGATCTGACATCTTATCCCCTATCCTTTGGATAGGGGATAAGATGTCTAGGGGCGGAGTACCCCTTTAATCTCTTCCCTTATAAAAGTTTGAATCACCCCCCTCTTCTCATAAAAATAAATAAATAAATAAAACAGTGTAAATAAATGCGTAAATGTCCAAACTATAAAAATATATTGTTAGTTAAACCGCACACTCAATGGTGTACGTGCAAAAAAATTCAAAAGTCCAAAATACGCTATTTTTGGTCACTTTTTATATCATAAAAAAATTTATAAAAAGCGATCAAAAAGTCAGATCAATGCAATGGTACCGATAAAAACTTCAGATCACGGCGCAAAAAATGAGCCCTCATACCGGCCCGTACGCGGAAAAATAAAAAAGTTATAGGGGTCAGAAGATGACAATTTTAAATGTGTACATTTTCCTGCATGTAGTTATGATTTTTTTCAGAAGTGCGACAAAACCAAACCTATATAAGTAGGGTATCATTTTAACCGTATGGACCTACAGAATAAAGATAAGGTGTCATTGTTACCGAAAAATGAACTGCGTAGAAACGGAAGCCCCCAAAATTTACAAAATGAAATTTTTTCTTCAATTTTGTCGCACAATGAATTTTTTCCCCATTTCGCCCTGGATTTTTTTGTAAAATGACTAATGTCCCTGCAAACTAGAATTGGTGGCACAACAAATAAGCCATCATATGGAATTTTATGTGCAAAATAGAAAACGTTATGATTTTTAGAAGGTGATGAGGAAAAAATGAAGATGCAAAAACCGAAAAACGCTTGGTCCTTAAGGGGTTAACAGCTACTGTATACTACAGAGAAAGTTCTTTTCTGTCTGACCACAGTGCTTTCTGCTGACATCTCTGTCCATATCAGGAATTGTCCAGAGCAGGAAAGGTTTGCTATGGGGATTTGCTCCTGCTCTGGACAGTTCCTGACATGGACAGAGGTGTCAGCAGAGAGCACTGTGGTCAGACAGAAAAGAAATTAAAAAAGAAAAGAACTTCCTCTGGAGCATACAGCAGCTGATAAGAACTGGAAGGATTAAGATTTTTCAACAGAAGTAATTTACAAATCTGTAACTTTCTGGCACCAGTTGATTTAAAAAAAAAAAAAAAAAAGTTTTTCACCAGAGTACCCCTTTTAAATGGGCACTGTCACCAAATTATTATTTTTTTTAATATGTTGTAGTACTTATGTACTACAACATATCTCTAATATACTTTTATTATTATTATTTTTCCATTAAAATGGTTTAATTTACATTTATAGACCGGCCACTTGGGGTCTCCCTCCTAGTGGCCGGCTGCACAGGCCGACGTCACAGTTGAATTCAAACCGATGCCGGCCGGGCATCGGTCTGAATTCAGTCAGGCTGCGCTCACTCCCTGGCCTCGCGGAAGCGAGCAATTTGAAGGAAGAGCATGCGCGCAGGCTCCCTGGCCTCGCACGCCGTCTCCTGGGGACAGGTAAAACATTATGCCGGGGGGGGGGGGGGGAGGGGGGTTGCGTGTTCACCTATACAGTATGCCTCCAGGTTCCCACCTACAACTCCCAGAATGCCCTGACAGCCAATAGATGTCAGGGCAAGCTGGGAGTTGTAGTGGGGAAACAGCTGGAGGGACACTGAATAGGTGAACTAAGGGTGGGAGAGGGAGTGGGTTGAGCGGGGGGGGGGTACACTGAATGGGTGAACTAAGGGGGGGAAGGGGGGTAGTTGAGAGGCGCGACGGGGCCGTGGGGGGGTTGCATGCTACACGGCGGGGAGCGGGATGTGCAGCCATCACAAATACGGTGTTCACCTATACAGTATGCCTCCAGTTGTTTCCCCACTACAACTCCCAGCATGCCCTGACATCCAATAGATGTCAGGGCAAGCTGGGAGTTGCAGTGGGGAAACACCTGGCGGTACACTGAATAGGTGAACTAAAGGCGGAAGTGTGCCCCCCCAGCAGGCATCAGTGACGTCGTGCCTGCTGGGGAAGTCTGCCTGGTAGTGAGCACACTACCAGGCAGACAAAAGGCATTTTTAATATGTTAAAAAAAAAAATTTAAGGTAGGGAGGGGGATAGGGATAGATGGGCAATAGGCAGGGACAGAAAAAAAGATGGTGGGAGGTACCCTTTAAGTTATTGACACCCATTAGGACTGCACAATATGTTGCAATCACATCACGATTTTTGCGAATTGCGATGTATTGATATGCCCCCCTCGGTAAAGTTGCGATTACCTGCTGCCACTGAAATTCAAATGCTAAGTCAGTGTTTTCCAACCATGGTGCCTCCAGCTGTTACAAAACTTTAACTCCAAGCGTACCCGCAAAGCCAATGGCTGTTGTAGTTTCACTTTGGTTGGGAAACACTGTCCTAAGCAATAATAGGGCCATGGGGAAACATATAAAAAAAATACTGATGCTTACCAAGCCCTTGCCGTAGGTCTGGCGCATATCCCATTCTCCATGCGGTTTCGGTATCTTCTCTATGCTCCTGACAAGCAGCTGGTTCCAGGATCTTTCCCACTCAGCCATTATGTGGCCGCAGCTGTGTCATATGTCAGGCCTGTGAATGGCTGAGCAGGAAGATCCTGCAAGTCCCATAAGACACTGGACTGCATGGAAGAGAATGGGATTTGCAGCAGATCTACATAGTACTGGGGCTATGTAACCTATGCATCAGGTTTTTCTATGTTTCCCCTGCACCCTGGCACAACATTCATTGGGGCAGGAGATGTGACGGGGGGGGGGGGGGGGGGGGGGGAGATGTAACAAGGTGTGGGAATGTGGCATTGGGGGATTGACAGGAAATGGAGGTTAGACGTGAAATTGGGGGATACAAAATGTAATTGGGATGACTGGACATGAAATTGGGGTTTTCACCATTTGTTTCTTTTATCAGTCGCATATGTAAATTGCATTATTTACCTCCATAATCACAGTCCCACATTTTTCCCAAGTCATGCAACCCTAACACAATTTTTTATTTTTTTATTTTAAAGAGTCTGGCTTCTGAATCCCACTACCTTCCCATTGGTGGACAGATCATGCTGATTGTCACTCCCTGTTCCCCATCTAAAAACGAATGCCCGCTCAGTCAGTCACTGGTTAAGAGGGGTCACCACCGCCAGTATATGATTAATTGGGCATTTCCTATGTATCAATATGGGACCAGGAAGCAGAGATCGGCATGACCTGGGCACAGTAAGAATGAAGAAATTACTAGAAATTTAGTTTTAGAAAGATTTAGTTTTAGATAAAGGGAGGACATGATGTTTGAGATTTATTTGAGATGACCATGTAGCATGTTAGGGGATGGTGGATAAAAGCAAAAGTGTTTTCTGTGCTTATTGAGCAGGCATTCAAAACTAGCAATATCAGTACTTGCACAGTGCAACCACTAATGTTCTTCGCCTCGGCTTCCCAAAAGGGTCTGTTGAAGTGATGAACAACTATGTTATGCCCCTTGAATAGACGTTGACTCTGCAAGCTGTTGACTAGAGATAATGACATATTCTTTTAGGTTAAATAGTCTACTTATGGGGGGGCAGATTATAGGTTTCAGATCTGCCTTTTTGACCAATAAATGAATACCTGCTAAATCACAAGTTAGTCAAGTGCCTTCCATTTACATAATTGTAAGCGCAGTCTTTCTGGTTCTTATGTCTGGACAAGAAGGCATACCAGTTTACAACCTATCATTTTTAAAGATAACAAAGCAGTGTACTGTATCTACAGGACTCAAGGACATACAGTAGGATTGCAGCGATTGTTGCAGGATAGACCGACTATCATAGGTGTATGGTGGTGTCATAGTTCTCCCTAACAGCAGATGTCAGTGGAAAGAAAGATTAGGTATATTAGATTTTCATGAAAACCTGAGGAAGCACCTGTGATCTGGAACCAGAAAACTGCATGAAAATCATCTTTTGGACTGTACTTAGCCATCTGCTTTTAACACATGGAAAATGTGGTTTAACTAACCATACATACATTTTGCAACCTTCCCCTGGGCCAAATCCAGAGAGAGCACCGCATTTAATTTAGAATTTGGAAGAAGTAACTGTTTTTAATCATCCATATAACTCCGCAGTTGGAGGTGATTGCCTCCTAATTCTGGATAAGATTTCCTGAGAGAATATGTGTAGAGGAACGCTGATTCGTATTTACCCTAAATAGGTGGCCTTTAATAATATCCTAAGAGAATGTTCTATTTTGAGCCTGAGAAGGGCCCCTAGGGCTTAGGGCCCTAGATTCAAACCTATTACCTTTTTTGCTGTATGCTACTGTACTGCGCTATTGTGTTAAAAAATAAAAATAAAAAAAATTTAGGTGGCATTGCTGTTTATTTTGTGTTTTTTTTTTATTTTTTATAATGTAAGTCAAGGGGAAACAAATTCTGTTTTTCAATGCCTGCATGTTTATTCTATTCAAGAGTATAAAAACTAGTGTATACATACAAGAAAACAGTGTGAACGCAGCCTTATGAGATGTGTATTACAGTCCAGTGGGTATATTGCCCACAGGTTGAGAGTATTGATTTTCTTTCCTTCTCAGAATGTGGGGAATGACAGTATGCCTTCATAACGGCACTACACATTTTATTGAACATGACATGTAAGATGTCATCCACAGCTTGGAAGAACAGTTTATAAAATAAATATAACCATACATAAAAATAAATATGTAGTCAATGAATAAAAGTTACTGGTTATAAATATAATGTAATGAATGCTTTGAGTAAAAAAAAAAAATAGTACTTACAGTTGTCTGAGTTAGAAAAATCAATTTTAAAATGTCTAGTAAAGGTTTTAGTAAACATTTTAAAATCTATTTTAAAATGTCTAGTAAAGGAATATATTATTTGGGATATTTATTCATTAATCTGTTGTTCTGTAGGGCACAGCATGTCCATGTAATGCATTAAAAGAAATTATGAAATGCTTCATTTCCAGGGGTGTATTTTGGTTTTTTGCTGCCCTAGGTCTGACATTCAGACACCCCCCCTCTAAACTAAACATGCCCCACCCCTTTATGCAAAGGACATGCCTCTTACTGCTTAAGAGCCTCCTCTGTGTATGTAAACTCTACCCATTCCTCCTTAGCTTCATCTTTTCCTCTTAGTATATCAGTACATTAAAAGTGGACAAGTGTTGCCTATATTTGGTTGTTTTGTGTACTATTTCAAAGTGTTCTCCAGCCTGTGGCTCTCCCAGCCGTGACAAGGCATACTAAGAGATGGGGCTGTAAGGAGTAGTAAGGCGGTGGGACTACTGAACAGCACTAGTGTGAAGGAATTAACACTTCGCTGCTGGATTAGGATCTTATGGCGGTAGTGGAGATCAATAATGAACGGAGTCATGGGTGGTGCTTGGATAAATAAAGGATAGAACTATCAGATAAGGAGTAAACAGCAAAATATAAAGATATTTGCACTCACCGCGGGGTAAACGACTCGAAGCTCCTAAGTAGAGGTGCCGGCGGATGACAGAGGTAGAAGGTGCACAGCGTTCAGAGGCTATTACCGGCAATTTCGGGCACTAAGCGCTTCTTCCAGCCTCACATTACGTCATCACGCTATGCTTTTTATATGCAGATGAGCAGGTAGTGTGCATCGAGAGTGGGGAATATAAAAAAAAATAATAATAATTTGAGAAGATGGCAAAATGCAACAAAACTTACAGCACAAAGCATGCTATACAAAAAGTATTAAAAAGCGAGCAAAAGCAGTAGAAAAAAATGTATTATAAAAAAAGGTGCCATATCGACTATCGTTGAAGCCAAGCGGACCCTGCGCATCAAGGTGCAGAATCCACATGGCCTCGGAACTAAGTAGTCTCATCTCCCGATCAAGAGTGCAGGGTAGGTGTTTGATTACTTCTAAGCCTCCAAACTTAAAATTTTTTATACTACTGTTGTGGACCTCACGCATATGCTGTATGAAGCATCCTGTTTTAATAGAATGAAGGTGCTCTCGTATTCTAATTCTAAGAGGTCGGATTGTTTTACCTATGTAGAACCGTAAGCAACTGCACATTAGGAAATAGACTACATGTGTAGTGCGACATGTAATGAGATCGTGGATGGAGCACAAAGTGTGTCTAAGTCTTATCTTGTCAGTGTTGATGTTGTGCTTGCATTGTGGGCAGTTGCCACATTTTCGACTGCCTTTGAGACTAAATTTAAGTAACTAACTTTCTTTTGCCTTTCCGGTATTATCGGTATTGTTGTCAATGATTTGACCCAATGTTTTGCTTCTCCGATAAGTGATCATGGGATTCCGTGTGACAAATTCCGCTAGGTCCTTGTCGCCTTCGAGGATGTGCCAGTTATTGTTTGTGATCGGGGCTCCATACGTGTACTAGTGACAGGAAAGATTGCCTACATACCTATACAAGATCTTACCCTAGCATAGCGGTCTGAGTTGTGCCATAACCGCGCAATGAGGGCACGCCTATAGAGGGCATGCACTATAGTGAAGGAATAAGATAAGGGAGGGTTGGGAGGGTTCCACAAACGACACGTGCTCCGCCCCTGTAGGAGAGGGGGAAGTTATATACACACGCCCCCACCTGTTCCCAATGAGCCCCACCTGGAAGTGCAGGGAGCGATAATTACTTCCGCCCCTCGCACAAACACAGCCCATCAGGCTTTATACTTGTGATCGGGGCTCCATACGTGTACTAGTGACAGGAAAGATTGCCTACATACCTATACAAGATCTTACCCTAGCATAGCGGTCTGAGTTGTGCCATAACCGCGCAATGAGGGCACGCCTATAGAGGGCAAAAAGCAACCATGCTAGGATGAATACAATTCCTGAGATAACACATCCTACATCCAGCATCAATCTTCACATACCCGAAGTAGACTATACCTAATGTGCTGAAAGAGTAGCCCTGACCAACTAGTGACTACTAGAGGTGGTAACCATACCTTTGAAACCGTGGTAGTAACGTCCATCTGTAAAGAATCAACCTGAGAATAACCTTCCCTGCCAAATACTAACTGAACTATACCTATCACCATCCCTACTTGTGACATTACTTCAAATGGGCACGGAAAGGCTAACTTCATGGCAGGTCTGACAAGCACCAATCCCCTGCTATTTAAGAGGCAAAAACTAAACTGACATGTAAATGACAAGAAATACCTATCTACCTGATAGATCGTGTGGGTCATGTCGCATGACAAGGTTCACGAAGGCACCTTACCTGATTGAGACTGTAACAGACATACCTAACTAGCCACTGTACTGACCCAACTGGACTTGGAAGTGATGACCCATTGCAGATGACAGCTCCCTGCGAGAGCAACGTATCTGTAGACGTGACCAGTGTTTAGATGAACCATCATGTCTGTAGACCTGACAGGTCTTTGTGACACCATCGTGCCTGAACCCGTCACAGGTCCCCGCGGAACCATCGAGCCTGTAGACATGACAGGTCTTTGTGAAATCATTGTGCCTGTAAACGTCACAGGTCTTTGTAAACCACTTTTTTTTTATTTTTTTCTCAAATACGTAAGTGTGAAATGCCATATTGAGATTGTATACTATCTGAAACGTGTCAGATTACCTACATAACCATGTCAAATCAATTGCTCTGAAATGAGACAGCAGCAACCATGATTCAATCCCCGATCCTAAAGAAATGAGTCATGAAACTGTGTATTAAATGCAGAATATATCTGCAACTAAATGCTGGCCCTCCTTAAAAGGAAAACGTGCAATTATGCCAGATAGTTGAATCTGTGTACTATAACGAAATTATAACGTCATCGAGAAATACAACAGACGAGGTTGTATCTGACCTGAAAACGTGTCAGGTCATAACAAATATAACACACGACAAAATTGCTCTGAAAACGAGTCAGTAGCAACTGGCATTACCCCTTGTAACCTGAAGAGGAGTCAGGCAAAAGGGTAACATCATGAGTATTCATGACAAGATACCTGTATGAAGCTGGCGTGTTGTTCTGAAGGCGTGTCAGTAACAAAAATGACCAATTGTGTCCAATACCCTAAGCAAAGGATCTACCTCCCCTGTGTGCACCACATGAAACATGTTAACCGTATGTGCGGCATAACCTGCTAACAGTATACCCAACTACAAGTCGCTACTCAATATGTTATTGCTCTGAGACATGTCTAACAATAACCTATGTGGTGCATCCCCCCCTGCAGACGTAGGAGGTTTAAGAATATGTGCTCGATATATCTGCAATGAATGTAAGCACCATATGAATACTGTAATCGTGTCTTGTAAATATATGTACAGCCAGAGGTGCAACTGCTATTCAAGACTAGGAACGAATGCACATAACCTACCCGCATACAACTATGGTAGTATGCAACAAATGCTGTGTACTGGTGCATGTATCATACACAAGCTGGGAGCGTAAGTACCGTGAAAACGTAAGGAACGTTATGAATTTATGCTCTAACATCATTATGAGTACCTCATACATGCCTAGAAAATAAAGTGTAAACATATATCTAAAAAAAGATAGACAACGTGCAACTATGCCGGATAGTTGAATATGTCTACTATAAGAAACTGATAACGTGGTCATGAAATACCACGGAGGAGGCTGTATCTGTCCTGAGAACGTCTCAGGTCGTGACAATGAACCACAATGTAATTGCTCTGAAAATTTGTCGGTAGCAACCGACATTAACTCCTTAAGCTGAAGGAGTCAGGCAAATAGGGCAACATCCTAACAAAGCTGTATAACCTTTCCGTATAAACATTATGCACGAATATGCAGTATGGAAGCTATGAGCATGAGTACAGTAAAGCTACGGGAGCATATGTGTAGTGTAGACTCTAAGGATGGAAATGCAGAAAAACTATTACCCATGTGCAGTACAACAAAATAAAGCTATGAACGTAACCAGACTATGAGCGTAACGTGCAACTATGCCAGAGAGTTGAATCTGTGTACTATAACGAAATAACATAATCGAGAAATACAACAGACGAGGTTGTATCTGACCTGAAAACGTGTCAGGTCATAACAAATACACCAACGACAAAATTGCTCTGAATACGAGTCAGTAGCAACCGACATTACCCCTTAACCTGAAGAGGAGTCAGGCAACAGGTTAACATTGTGACTATTCCTGAAATTGGTTGCTCTGAATGTGAGTCAGTAACAACCGCGATTCAACCCCTGAAGGAACGAGTCAGGTGACCGGGTATTGAACAGCCGATTAGTGCCACTAAAATGATGACCACCCTTGAACGAGTACCTGTGCCGGATAGTTGAATATGTGTTCTATAACTAACTGATAACTTAGTTGTGAAATACAACAGAGGAGGTTGTATCTGACCTGAGAACTTGCAGGACATGACAATAAACAACAATGCGATTGCTCTGAACAAGTCAGTAGCAACCGACATTGACCCCTTAACCTGAAGAGGAGTCAGGCAATAGGGCTACATCCTGACAAACCTGAGTGAACTTTCCGTATAAAAGACTATGCACGAATACACAGAATGAATGCTATAAACATACGTACAGTAAAAGCTACGGGAGCATGTGTGTAGTGTAGACGCTATGGATGAACATGCAGAATAAATACCATTACCCATGTACAGTAAACGCTATGGATGTTAGTGCAGATACCATAACAGAATGAATGCTACATGTACGCAGAATAAGTACTACAACGTGTCAGCATAATAATTACTACCATCGTATGTACAGAATGAATGCTACGAATGTCCGTGTAGTGTATTGCTACAATTCTATGTGCAATATACATGACGTGAACATGTCTGTGGTATGAATACAACGAGCGTGTATGTGGTATAAATGCTATGAGCGTATAGTGGTATGATACTATGAGCAGTATAATGCTATGAGTATACTTGCGATATCAATGCTAAGAGCGTATGTGCCTGATGTAGGCCATGTGTATGTGCAGTATAAACGCTACAAGTACATGTGCAGTATAAGCGTCGAGCATATGTGCTACGAATTAATATGTGGTATGACGCTATGAGGTATGAGTACTATGAGCAGTATAATGCTGTGAACATGCTATGAGCGCGTGGCCACAACTGCACGAAACAGCATGTCACTATGTGTGAGAACCATAGGAAACCTGCGTGTATGAATGCGGTGAACATGTGAAAAACAAAACCATGACCGTGTAACCAATATAACTGCCATGAGTGTATGAACCCTGCATGTATGAATGCGGTGAACGTGTGAACAACAAAACAATGACCGTGTAACCAATATAACTGCCATGAGCGTATGAACTAGGCATGTATGAATGCGATGAACGTGTGAACAACAAAACAATGACCGTGTAACCAATATAACTGCCATGAGCGGATGAACTAGGCATGTATGAATGCGATGAACGTGTGAACAACAAAACAATGACCGTGTGACCGATGTAACTGCCATGAGCGTATGAAACCTGCGTGTATGAATGCGGTGAACGCGTGAACAACAAAACCATGACCGTGCAACCAATACAACCGCCATGAGCGTATGAACCGTATGAACCCTGCGGTGAACATGTGAACAACTTAAGAACCGTGAGAGTGTGACCACTATAACTGCCATGAGTGTATGAACCGTATAATTGCTATAGGCAGTATACTGCCGTAACCAGTATGAAATACCATTAACATATGAACCGAATGATACTTTGAGCGTATGAACCAGTGATAATTACGAGGTGTTTGATTGCCATGAACGTAACATGGTAGAAAGAACGTAAGACCGTGAACATGCCAAGAATATGTGAACAGCATTAATGCCAAGTTTGTGGACCGTGTAAAACACCAGTGAGTGAGAGAATAACCATGAGGTGAACAGCATAAACAAGTTTGCACAGTATAAATGCTGTGAATGTATCGTCAGTGAGTATATGTACCGTATATAATGATATTAGCACATGAAACTGTATATATACTAAGCGCGTACGAGCGGTGTGCCATAAGCGTATGAATTAACCATGAGAGTACGGACAATAAGAAACTCATGGAGTTATCAAACCGTGAAGATGCTCTACTTGTGTGCACCTTGTACCAGTAATGCGTGTATGCCCATAATAAACCAAGCGTATGAACCGTATGGATACCATGATCGTGCAAATAACACTGTGTATACTATGATTTATTTGGATGTAGCCTATGTTATATCTCTACAGAGCATTGCACCCTACTATATACTATATTGAAACAAGACAGTCTACAGAGCACTGTATCACCACACACAGCATATGCTACCCTGCAACGTGATCCTCTGCAGAGTATTGCACCACACCAAACAGTAAATGCCACCGTGTTGCAACGAGACCCTTCGCAGAGCACTGCACCACACTGGATATGCTAACTGTAACGACCCTCTGCAGAGCATTGCACTATGCCCTATATAATATGTTGTATTGAAACCATCCCATCTGCAGAGCATTGCACTAACTGTATAAAGTTTGTTTATAATGAGACCATCTGCAGAGTATAGCAATATACTGTATATAGTATATATTATATTGTAACAGGACCATCTGCAGAGCATAGCACCATAGCTGTATATCATGAATACTATATTGTAATGAGACCATCTGCAGAGCATTGCACCTTAACTATATATCATGTATACTATATTGTAACGAGACCATCTGCAGATTATTGCACCATAACTGTATATCATGTATACTATATTGTAACGAGACCATCTGCAGAGCACTGCATTATACCGTTATACAGTACATGTTATATTGTAACGAGACCCTTTGCAGAGCATTACACTGTACCGTATACTGCAAGGGCACCGTATAACCCGCAGAGCACCGCACCACACAGCAAAAGTTATATTGAAACGACTCTTTGCAGAGCAATGCACCACACTGTATACAGCAAACTTTATATTGAAACAACCCTCCGCAGAGCATTACACTATACTTTAGATTAACGATAGCAGACAAGCTGACAGGACCGCCTAACGAGGACTGGGCAGCTGCCGCAACCTGTCCCAGGGGCATAGACAATTGTAGTTGTGTGGGTGGCGGGGGGTCCACATGTCGCCATGAGGCAGCTAGCGGGCTGCGCGAAATGCTGAGGCCGCACCACCCCCAGCACCGATTTAACTCACCTGCTTGCCGCTCCTGGCCCCCACTACCGCTGCGGGCAGAGCCAGCCAGAACCATACCTGCCCAATATTACCTTATAATCAGAGTGAGACAGCATCCCCAGATAAGACAGCCAGCGGAGCTGCCAGGATGCCGCGCCTGTACCACCCCAGACCCATGATCAGCGAGGCCTCCGCATCGTGAGCAGCAGCTCTGAAGATTTTTGTGGGAGATTCAAACACCAGCCTGCCACAGGAAGCAGAGATTCCACAAACGACACGTGCTCCGCCCCTGTAGGAGAGGGGGAAGTTATATACACACGCCCCCACCTGTTCCCAATGAGCCCCACCTGGAAGTGCAGGGAGCGATAATTACTTCCGCCCCTCGCACAAACACAGCCCATCAGGCTTTATACTATTGGCAGTTCTGATGATATAATTCATAGCGCTATTTTTAAAAGCAAAGACGAACCATTGTTCATGTTTTTTCACTTTACTATTGGAACTAGTGTTAAAAATACGTTTATTCCTAGGTATATTACAAACTCTGGTGTAGGTATTTTGAATAGTATGATAAGGATAACCTCCCTTTAAAAGTCTAGAGGTAAGTTAATCTGCTTGTTGCTGAAAAATTTGAAAACTGCTATTGTTCCTCTTAAGTCTAAGGAACTGACTAAAGGGAATAGCATTTTTAGTCTGTTTGGGGTGTGAACTGTCATATTGTAAAATAGTGTTCTCGGATATAGATTTACGGAATCCTTTGGTCAACAGATGGTCATCTTCAACATGCACGACTAGATCAAAAAATTCAATCTGTTGTCCTCCATATGTGAAGGTAAACAACATATTCATTGTGTTTGTTACGCCTAGCGCTCCGGGTCCCCGCTCCTCCCCGGAGCGCTCACGGCGTCTCTCTCCCTGCAGCGCCCCGGTCAGTCCCGCTGACCGGGAGCGCTGCTCTGACATGGCCGCCGGGGATGCGATTCGCACAGCGGGACGCGCCCGCTCGCGAGTCGCATCCCAGGTCACTTACCCATCCCGGTCCTCTGCTGTCATGTGCTGGCGCGCGCGGCTCCGCTCTCTAGGGCGCGCGCGCGCCAGCTCTCTGAGACTTAAAGGGCCAGTGCACCAATGATTGGTGCCTGGCCCAATTAGCTTAATTGGCTTCCACCTGCTCCCTGGCTATATCTGATCACCTCCCCTGCACTCCCTTGCCGGATCTTGTTGCCTTGTGCCAGTGAAAGCGTTTAGTGTGTCCAAAGCCTGTGTTACCTGAACCCTTGCTATCCATCTTGACTACGAACCTTGCCGCCTGCCCCCGACCTTCTGCTACGTCTGACCTTGCCTCTGCCTAGTCCTTCTGTCCCACGCCTTCTCAGCAGTCAGCGAGGTTGAGCCGTTGCTAGTGGATACGACCTGGTTGCTACTGCCGCAGCAAGACCATCCCGCTTTGCGGCAGGCTCTGGTGAAAACCAGTAGCCTCTTAGAACCAGTCCACCAGCACGGTCCACGCCAATCCCTCGCTGACACAGAGGATCCACTACCTGTAAGCCGAATCGTGACAGTAGATCCGGCCATGGATCCCGCTGAGGTGCCGCTGCCAAGTCTCGCTGACCTTACCACGGTGGTCGCTCAGCAATCGCAGCAAATTGCCCAACAAGGACAGCAGCTGTCGCAGTTGACCGCCACGTTACAGCAACTTCTGCCTCTGCTACAGCAGCAACCATCTCCTCCGCCAGCTCCTGCACCTCCTCCGCAGCGAGTGGCCGCTCCTAGCCTCCGCTTGTCCCTGCCGGACAAATTTGATGGGGACTCTAAACTCTGCCGTGGATTTTTGTCTCAGTGTTCCCTGCATATGGAGATGTTGTCGGACTTGTTTCCTACAGAACGGTCTAAGGTGGCGTTCGTAGTGAGCCTTCTTTCAGGAAAGGCCTTGTCTTGGGCCACACCGCTCTGGGACCGCAATGATCCTGCCACAGCCACAGTCCAGTCCTTCTTCGCTGAAGTCCGGAGTGTCTTCGAGGAGCCAGCCCGAGCTTCTTCTGCCGAGACTGCCCTGTTGAACCTGGTCCAGGGTAATTCTTCAGTGGGCGAGTACGCCATCCAGTTTCGTACTCTTGCTTCCGAATTATCATGGAATAACGAGGCTCTCTGCGCGACCTTTAAAAAAGGCCTATCCAGTCGCATCAAGGATGTGCTGGCCGCACGAGAAATTCCTGCCAACCTGCAAGAACTCATCCATTTGGCTACCCGCATTGACATGCGTTTTTCTGAGCGACACCAAGAGCTCCGCCAGGAAAAAGACTTAGATCTCTGGGCACCTCTCCCACAGTATCCGTTGCAATCTACGCCTGGGCCTCCCGCCGAGGAGGCCATGCAAGTGGATCGGTCTCGCCTGACCCAGGTAGAGAGGAATCGCCGTAGGGAAGAAAATCTTTGTCTGTACTGTGCCAGTACCGAGCATTTCTTGGTGGATTGCCCTATTCGTCCTCCACGTCTGGGAAACGCACGCACGCACCCAGCTCATGTGGGTGTGGCGTCTCTTGGTTCTAACTCTGCTTCTCCACGTCTCACGGTGCCCGTGCGGATTTCTCCTTCAGCCAACTCCTCCCTCTCAGCCGTGGCCTGCTTGGACTCTGGTGCCTCTGGGAATTTTATTCTGGATTCTTTGGTGAATGAATTCCGCATCCCGGTGACCCGTCTCGTCAAGCCGCTCTACATTTCCGCGGTCAACGGAGTCAGATTGGATTGCACCGTGCGTTACCGCACAGAACCCCTCCTGATGTGTATTGGACCCCATCACGAAGTGATCGAGTTCTTCGTCCTTCCCAACTGTACCTCTGAGGTCCTCCTCGGTCTGCCATGGCTCCGGCTTCATTCTCCCACCCTTGACTGGACCACCGGGGAGATCAAGAACTGGGACTCTGCCTGCCATAGGAAGTGCCTCTCCCCCCCTCCCAGTCCCGTCAGGCAAGCCTCAGTGCCTCCTCATGGCCCCCGTCCTTGTGTCACCCTGCCCCGTGCCAAGCTTCACCCTCTGCCCTCCCTCCCCATTCCCACTCCTGCTGTACTCCCTGCCTTTGAGGAAGCCCTCCATTCACTCCCGGTGTCCTCGTCCCAGGTAGAGCACTTGTCGGACAAAAAAAGGGGGAGACCTAAGGGGGGGGTACTGTTACGCCTAGCGCTCCGGGTCCCCGCTCCTCCCCGGAGCGCTCACGGCGTCTCTCTCCCTGCAGCGCCCCGGTCAGTCCCGCTGACCGGGAGCGCTGCTCTGACATGGCCGCCGGGGATGCGATTCGCACAGCGGGACGCGCCCGCTCGCGAGTCGCATCCCAGGTCACTTACCCGTCCCGGTCCTCTGCTGTCATGTGCTGGCGCGCGCGGCTCCGCTCTCTAGGGCGCGCGCGCGCCAGCTCTCTGAGACTTAAAGGGCCAGTGCACCAATGATTGGTGCCTGGCCCAATTAGCTTAATTGGCTTCCACCTGCTCCCTGGCTATATCTGATCACCTCCCCTGCACTCCCTTGCCGGATCTTGTTGCCTTGTGCCAGTGAAAGCGTTTAGTGTGTCCAAAGCCTGTGTTACCTGAACCCTTGCTATCCATCTTGACTACGAACCTTGCCGCCTGCCCCCGACCTTCTGCTACGTCTGACCTTGCCTCTGCCTAGTCCTTCTGTCCCACGCCTTCTCAGCAGTCAGCGAGGTTGAGCCGTTGCTAGTGGATACGACCTGGTTGCTACTGCCGCAGCAAGACCATCCCGCTTTGCGGCGGGCTCTGGTGAAAACCAGTAGCCTCTTAGAACCGGTCCACCAGCACGGTCCACGCCAATCCCTCGCTGACACAGAGGATCCACTACCTGTAAGCCGAATCGTGACAGTGTTTATCCCATTTAGATGTTATATAAAAGCTTCGAAGGTTTCTTTGTCACCCTCCCAGACGATCAGGAGATCGTCCACATATCTTAAAAAGGCCTTAATATATTTCAAAAATGGATTAGATGGACTATAGATGTATTCCTTTTCGAAGTGAGACAAAAACAGGTTAACATAGGAACATGAGGTGGAGCTCCCCATTGCAGTCCCTGACAATTGTTTTAAACCATTTAGAATAGAATTAAATGTAAATGTGTGTTATGATTCAAGATGAAGTATAATGCATCACAAAGAAAAATAATATTTCTCTATCGGCTCCATTGGGGGACACAGACCATGGGTGTATGCTGCTGTCTCTAGGAGGTATGACACTATGGAAACAAAAAAGTCGTCTCCTCCCAGCAGGATATACCCGCCTCCAGGCCCTGAGCTAATCAGTTTTAGCTAAGTGTCTGAAGGAGGTGGACAGGGTCTGGAATTCTCCAGACCAGGTCTTCTGTTTTATTATTTTCCTAGTTAGGGATGTGTTAGTTTTTTATTCCTTTTTCTTTCATGTTTTCAGGTGGGGACTCAGGAACTGCGGCTCACTGTTTCCCCATTGCGATTGAGGGGCACAGACATTGCGTATATGTGCTGTTCACCCCCTCTCCCCAACTGTCAGCGCCTGGGGTTGTACCTCATGGGTCCAGGTCCCACTATTCCCTGCTCGCCTCGCTCGCACATGGTAGCTCGGCGTGATGCAGGTGACAGAAAGCTGACTGAAGACCTCACAGAAGACTCCAGTAGGTAAGTTCTTCTGACTGAGGTGAGTATATTATATTTCTCCCTTAGTTGCTGACTTGCAACCTCTGAAGACCCTCAGTTTTTGGCCCACCTTTCAGGGTCTAAGGGGCTGGCCTGTGCTAGGGGCTTTATCTTTTATTCTGGGGCAAGCAGTGGCATATTTGTAATGAATGGATCACTTAATTATTATGCAATCGTGTATGTGTGTGTGTTTTACTATGTGGCTGACAGCCGCGGCGCTTAGACTGTTTGGGCGCATGAAGCACCGACTTACTTTCGCTTTCGGCAGCAGACTGCTGCCGGCGAATATATGTCTCACCCGCTCACTTCCCACGGGCGCATATGCGGATGACATGTGCGCTCGGGGCAAGGAGCGGGCGCCATTACTATTGTTCTTCTTCGGCATTTCGGCGGCCGGGGCGCTATAGCTCTGCCCACAGGGCCGCCGGAGCTTACTGGAGGCGCAAATCGTCCTCCAATCAGCACCGTGCGCTCGATTTTCGGTGGCAGGGGCCAATCAGACAGTGCCCCTGCTCCAGGCACGCCCCTCTCTGGCTATTGGCTGGCCTGTTTCTCCCTCTCTATCTACACAGAGCAGAGTTCTCCTCACAGCAGCTGCCACAGGGGACACAGACTTGGGTGAGAGAGTTCTTTTTTCGTTATGTCCATACCCAGAACTGTTCCTCCCTCTAAAAAGACAACTGGAGTGTTAGTTTCCTATTTTATCTGTAAGAGCTGTAATTCCAAAATGCCTGGTACTGCTGAACCCACTTGCTCTGCCTTTTCCTCTGCTGCCCCAGACCCCCTGGTACCCCCGGATGCTCTTTCAGTTCAGGTGGATTCGGCCGCCCCTCCAGCCTGGGTTTCTTCCCTATTCCAGTATATGGCTGACTTGACTCAAGTCTCCCGTTCGGTGGCTGAGGCCTCCTGTGACGTGGTGTCTGCTTTGAAGAGGTCTGCCCTGCGCTGACCCTCTAAAGGGCCCTGCTCCTCTTCTCCACATACTTCACGCTCTCACAAGCGTACTAGGGGTGCATCTTATGACTCTTCCATTGAGTCTTCAGGTAGACGTGGGTGCTCCCCTCGTGGGTCCCGCCCCCCCCCGTGTCATCTGGTCACAAATGTCGCTCCTCCAGAGAACGTTCCCTGAGTCGCCGCTCTGCCTCGCCAGAGCCGCGTACCCGGTCAGGGTCGCCCCCCCTCCAGGGCTGCCTCCACTTGTTCACATTCTCCTGGTGAACTGGCGGATGAGGCTTCCGAATCGGTATCTGACTCCGAGGACCACTCGGATACAGTTGAAACGGTGAACTCATTGGTTGCGGCCATAAGAGACACCTTTCACTTAGAGGACCCAGGATCTTCGGACGTGACTCCTGAAGTATCCTTTCATCGTGCTAAACCAGCACCTCAAAGGTTCAGCTCTCATGCTGAATTTGACACCGTTCTGGAATCTGCATGAAAACATCCGGACAAGAGGTTCCCGGGAATGAAGAAGGTTCAGGTGCATTACCCATTCGACAAGGACCTTGTCTCTAAGGTGGTTTCCCCTCCCTCGGTGGATCCACCAATTTCCCGCCTCTCTAAGGCTACTACACTGCCGCTAGCAGATCCGGCTCCTTTCAAGGATTCGACAGACAAGAAGGTGGAGCCCTTAGCGAAGTTTGCCTCTGAAGCAGCAGGCTCTTCTCTGCTTCCCACCTTCGCCTCGGCATGGGTGTCCAAGGCCCTATCGGTGTGGTGCTCAAAACTCCATCAGGATATCTAGGCGGGATCCCCCCCAGAGGATCTGTCTGCTTTGGTTCTCCAATGCTCTAAAGCTGGGGACTTTCTGTGCACAGCTTCCATGCAGTCAGCCCATTGTGCTGCCTTTGCTGTGGGTCACCTAGCGGCCCTCCGCCGTTCCATGTGGCTTAAGGCTTGGGATGTGGATGCCGCCTCCAAAAGGTCTCTCACCGAGCTTCCTTTTACTGGTGCCCGTCTTTTTGGCAAGTGCCTTGACGAGATTATCTCTGAGGTGACGGGGGGCAAGAGTTCCTTGTTGCCTCAAAATAAGGCTCGCTCTACTTCCCAGAGGAAGTCCTCTTCCTTTCGGACTTTTGGCCCCAATAAGGTCTCTGGGCAGGCGCCTTTGCGGGACAAGAAGGCTCCCTTTTTCCGGATGTTTTGTGGCCAAATCGGGCAACCGCAAACCCACTTCCACATGAAGTGATGCCCCCACCCGCAGATTTTTCTCGGGTGGGAGGTCGTCTCTTACTTTTTCGAGACATCTGGATCACACACATTCAGGACTCTTGGGTCAGGGACGTAGTTTCCAACGGATACCGAACTTGCCTCCCTCCCGAGGGATCGTTTTTTTTTTTTCAGTCCCGGGCCCCCCGGTCTCCTTCTCTGGCGAAGCAGTTTCGGGAGGCTCTCCAGTCCCTGCTTCTCCAGGGAGTTATTGTCCCCATTCCTCCAGGGGAACGTTTTCAGGGTTTCTATTCCAATCTTTTTGTGGTCCCCCAAGAAGGGCGGTTCTGTGCGGCCAATCCTGGACCTCAAGCGTCTCAACCGTCATCTTCTCATCCGCCACTTCCAATATTTCCCCCCCATGTTCCAATATTTTCCGGAGGGACATTTTCAATTCGTAGCCCTCCCCTTTTTTCTGGCCACTGCTCCTCGGGTCTTTACCAAGATCCTTGCGCCAGTGATAGCCCTGTTGCGGTCGAGAGGAGTCTCAGTGATCCCTTACCTGGACGACCTTCTCATCAAGGCTCCTACCAGAGTCCAGACCCTGGAGAATGTGGATCTCACTCTCCAGACCCTGGATCGCTTCGGGTGGATGGTCAACCGGGACAAGTCTGTCCTCTCTCCCACCCAATCTCTGATCTTCTTCTTGGGACTTCAATTCAACACGGCCTCTGCCCGGGTTTGCCTTCCGCCAGACAAACATCTGACTCTCCTGTCAGGAGTCCGCTCTCTTTGGGCCAAGGTCCCAGTTTCCATCCGCATTTGCATGGAAGTCTTGGGTCGGATAGTAGCGGCCATGGAGGCCGTACCCTTTGCCCAATTTCATTACCGCCCCCTTCAACTGGCGATTCTCTCTCGATGGGACAGATCTCCTCTGTCTCTCGATCGCACGATTGCTCTCCCTCGTCGGATCCGTCAGTCTCTGCTCTGGTGGCTCCGCTCCCCCCTTCTTCTTCTTCAGGGGTGATCATTTCTTCACCCCAACTGGCAGGTAGTTACAACGGATGCCAGTCTGTCGGGCTGGGGCGGTGTGTTCAGGGACTGGACGGATCAAGTCCTCTGGTCTCCCCTGGAAGCCCTTCTTCCGATAAACATCTTGGAACTGAGGGCGATTCTTCTTTGTCGTCTTTGGGAGTCCCTGCTTCAGTCCCCCCCTGTCCGCGTCCAGTCGGACAACACCACGGCCGTAGTGTACATAAATCGGCAAGGCGGCACTCGCAGCTCGGCAGCCATGGCCGAGGTGACAAAGATTCTCATCTGGGCGGAAATCAAGGTTCCGGCCATTTCGGCAATTCACATTCCAGGTGTGCTCAACTGGGAAGCGGACTTCCTCAGCCGACCCCGGCGAGTGGTCCCTACATCCAGAGGTCTTCGCGCAGATCTGCAACCTCTGGGGCATTCCAGACGTGGACCTCTTCGCGTCTCGGCACAATCGGAAGATCCTTCCATTTGTGTCAGTGATTCCCTGGGCGGGGTTTGCTCTGCCCTATCTGTTCCCTCCCCTTCCGCTCCTTCCCAGGGTTCTGCGGAAGCTCAAAGTGGAGGACGTTCCCACCATACTGGTACCTCCAGATTGGCCCCGAAGGTCGTGGTACGCCAACATGGTCAGGCTCCTGGACGACTTTCCACTGCGCCTTCCACTTCATTCGGACCTGCTGTCTCAGGGTCCTCTTCTTGCAGTTGGCATTGGAACTGGGGTTGTCTCTCAGTTCCCTTAAGGGTCAGGTTTCGGCCCTTTCTATTCTTTTCCAGCATCCTCTGGCTTCTAATTCTCATGTCCGGACCTTCCTTCAAGGAGTGGCGCATGCTGCCCCTCCTTATCGGTCACCTTATCCCCCTTGGGACTTTAATCTGGTTCTGGGTGTCCTCCAAAGTGAGCCTTTTGAAACTCTTAGGGAGGTGTCCCTGCGCCTACTATCTTGTAAAGTGGCGTTTCTTGTTGCTATCACCTCCATTCGGAGAGTGTCTGAATTGGCAGCTCTCTCCTGCCGTTCTCCGTTTTTGGTAATTCACCAGGACAAGGTTGTCTTCCGGCCAGATCCTTCCTTTTTGCCTAAGGTTGTTTCGGCCTTTCATCTCAATGAGGACATTGTCCTTTTTTCCCGCTCCTTCTCATCCTAAGGAGCGTTTACTCCACAAACTGGATGTGGTTTGGGCTGTTAGGTCTTACCTCTCTATCACTTCTTCGTTTTGTCAGTGTGATTCCTTTTTCGTCCTTACGGAAGGTTGTCGTAAGGGACAACCTGCTTCCAAGGCCACCATTTCTCGGTGGATCTGGTCTGCCGTTTCGGAAGCCTATCGCTGTAGGGGGAAGATTCCTCCATTCAGGGTTGTGGCCCATTCTACCCGTTCTGTTGGGGCATCCTGGGCTCTCCAGAACAAAGCCTCGGCCTCGCAGATTTGTAAGGCGGCTACTTGGTCGTCTTTGCACACTTTCTCGAGGTTCTACTGGGTTCATACCTTCGCATCGGCTGATGCTAGTCTGGGCCGTAAAGTGCTGCAGGCGGCAGTGGAACAGCAGTCTGCCTGACTGATTATCTGCCCACCCAAGGGACGGCTTTGGTACGTCCCATGGTCTGTGTCCCCCAATGGAGCCGATAGAGAAAAGGAGATTTTTTAATACTTACCGTAAAATCTCTTTCTCGAAGGATCCATTGGGGGACACAGCTCCCGCCCTTTTGGGTTTCTCTTTGGTTCTCTGTCCAAGGGTGTGTTCAGTTATATTTTTTCTTCTGGTTCTCGGACAGTTCGTGTTTTTTCCTTGACCAGTCAGTCCTCTCCTATTGCTCTGGTACTAAAACTGATTAGCTCAGGGCCTGGAGGCGGGTATATCCTGCTGGGAGGAGCCGACTTTTTTGTTGCCATAGTGTCATACCTCCTAGAGACAGCAGCATACACCCATGGTCTGTGTCCCCCAATGGATCCATCGAGAAAGAGATTTTACGGTAAGTTTTAAAAAATCTCCTTATGCTGTGCTCTTTTTAGTGTTTTGTAGAATGGAGCGAACAGCCTGTACACCCACATCGTGTGGGATGCGGGTGTACAGGCTCTCAACATCCACAATGACCAAGGAAAAATGGCTATGCCACTGGAAGGATTCAGTGAATTCAATAATGTCATTAGAGTCTTTGACATAGGAGGGCATAGACCTAAGCAAGGGTCTCAAAGCCCAAGCCACGTATTTGGATAAAAACTCCGTCAATGACCCCCTTCCTGCCACAATGGGGCGACTGGGAGGGGGAGTGACCCCTTTATGCACTTTGGGGAGTAAATACCATCTAGGTTTTGATGGATGTGTAGTCAAGAGGGTCAGCCACTTTAGCATCTAATATATTGCTACTCACATACTCCCTCAAGAATTACCTAAGTTGGTCTAAAATTTTGCATGTGGGATCACTCTCTTTAGTTCATTATAAACCTTTGTGTCCTTTAATTGGCGAAGAGCTTCATTTTCATATTATAGTTGGGACCACAAGACTACACCTCCTCCCTTGTCAGCTCGTGACACCATTAGATCAGGATGGGAAGCTAGCAACTTCAGGGCATTATGTTTAAATTTAGATCTAGATGGATAGATAAGAGCTCTATCGTCCTTGATCACTGACTGTTGGAACATCTCTATAAGGCTACCTGCTGTAAGAGGGTGGGGGGGATTGAAAGTGGAGGGTTTCTCTGCCTGAAACTGTGGACAATCAGTGATATGTCCGGGCAATTCAGTGACATCAGCAGCTAACATAGCAAGATCTCTAATGCATACCTCTTCAACTTTATCTAAATCTTTAATGGGACAAAAACCTAAAGGACTAATGGTGCAAAGGGAACGACTTTCATGATCCATCTCTTGTTTAGAAGGATGAATAGATAAAAATTTTTAAAGTTATATCTACCTAACTCCTTTAAAAAAAAAATCCACTTAGAAAGAAGGATAATCAAACTGCTCTACTACTCCGTAGTTGAGGCCTCTAAGTAATAAATGAGTGACTTCTTGAGGAAGGGTGACATTAATGACAACTTTATCTTCTGGGCTTAATCTCTCCACGAGACTCCTTTGCGATTCGGTGTGTTTTTGGTTCTTGATGTTTTTCTTCCTCCCTCCATGCCTAGTACGTTTCCTAAAGGGTGTATCGGCTCATTGGTGTTGACTCTATTGGATATAGCCTCATCAGAGGCACTAGTGTCCGTTTTGGTAGTCCAAAAGTCCTGACCCCTGCATTTTCTATAGGGTCTCCTTCTGTAAGTTTTTTGGTTCTGTTGTTTTATAGCAATTGCTAGAAATTTTTTGCTTCAACTAGTCGATATGGCACCTTTTTTTTTTTTATAATACATTTTTTTTCTACTGCTTCTGCTCGCTTTTTAATACCATTTTGTATAGCAGGCTTTGTGCTGTTAGTTTTGATGCATTTTGACATCTTTTCTATTTTTTTTTATATTCACCACTCTCGATGCACACCTGTTGCGATCACGTGACCACACTACCTGCTCACCTGCATATAAAAAGCATAGCGTAATGTGAGGCTGGAATAAGCACTTAGTGTGTGAAATTGCCGGTAATAGCCTCTGAACGCTGTGCACCTTCTACCTCCGGCACTCTACTTAGGAGCTTCGAGTCGTTTATCCCGCGGTGAGTGCGGATATCTTTTATGTTTTGCTGTTTACTCCTTATACTAAGAGATGTAGTTGGACAGCCAAAGGTTGGAGATCATTGCTGTATGATCGCTGCAGAGGTTGCACAGAATTAGAAGTTCATGAAAGTTCTCTTCTTAAAATAGCTCCACTCTTGTATATAGGTGGTGTCTATTATTACTGCTCAGTCTCATTCACTTCTACTACATCAATAATAAACCATACCAATACAGACGGAAAATTTATATTACTGCAGCATGCACCAGGAACACTACAAGGGCAACAGGTCATTTACTGCTACACATAAGGGGTGCAACATATTATCCTCTGTATGGCATAACCCGTTAACTGAACAGCAGTACCTGCTGATAACACTAGCTGGCATTGCATATAATCCTGTATTCATAAAATACTGTACTTCCCTGATCTGTCCAACGTGATGCTTCCCTTACTACAAGTGTCAAGTGCAGGCTGCCCCTGCACACTCTGGACAATTACCTCCAGTAGCTGGTTGTCTGCTGCTACATCCATTTACACCCAGGATCATATCTACAGTATTTGGCACCTGGGGTGGATACAATATTTGGCAACCCCAACCAGAGCCATACTGTTACTGCATAAAACAGATTATATACAGACTAATATTCCCTCCCATGTAGCAATAGATATCAGCAATGACTCTCCCCCCCCCCCCCCCCCCCCCCTGTTTTTAAACTGCATCCAGCCCTGGCTCTTTTCTGCAAAATGTGCCAGAAAAACTTCTTAGGCTCATTTATTTTCCAAATTTGAATCCCACCTCCATACATTGAATCCTACCTCTTTACAGTATCCCCATCTATAGGCCCCTAAATGTAAGCATGTGGAATCCTTGTAGGTAGAATTACAAAGGGAGGTAAACACTGAAAATATTTTTGGTGTAATCTAAAGACCCACAATATCACAGAGGACATAGGTCAATATAGAGGGTTTGACTGGGCAGGTAGAGTGGTAATAATGGGAGATTTTAACTATCCCGATATTGACTGGGTCGGGATTTAAATTCCTAAATTTATTGCAGAATAATTTTATGGGTAAATTTGTTGAGGACCCAACTACAAGTGATTCTTTGTTGAATCTGGTCATTTCTAACAATGCAGAGCTGGTTGTAGTTTCCAAAATAGTAGGCCATGTTTATTTATTTTTTATTTTTTTTATTTTTTTCCTGTTCTGGCACCATAGGGGCTTCCTAAATGCGACATGCCCCCCAAAAACCATTTCAGCAAAATTTGTTTTCCAAAAGCCAAATGTGACTCCTTCTCTTCTGAGCATTGTAGTGCGCCCGCAGAGCATTTTACGTCCTAACATGGGGTATTTCCATACTCAGAAGAAATGGGGTTACAAATTTTGAGGGGCATTTTATCCCATTACCCCTTGTAAAAATAGTAAATTTGGGGAAAAAATACTGCACTTTAGTGACATTTTTTTTTTCATTTACACATCCGACTTTAATGAAAAGTCGTCAAATACCTGTGGGGTGTTAAGGCTCACTGGACCCCTTGAGGGGTGTAGTTTGCAAAATAGTATGCCATGTGTTTTTTTTTTTTTATGCTGTTCTGGCACCATAGGGGCTTCCTAAATGTGACATGCCCCTCAAAAACCATTTCAGAAAAACTCATTCTCCAATATCCCATTGTTGCTCCTTCCCTTCTGAGCCCTCTACTGCGCTCACCGAGCACTTGACATACACATATGAGGTATTTCCTTACTCAAGAAAAATTGAGTTACACATTTTGGGGGACTTTTACTCCTATTATCCCTTGTAAAAATTCTAAAACTGGGTCTACAAGAACATGCGAGTGTAAAAATGAAGATTTTGAATTTTCTCCTTCACTTTGCTGCTATTGCTGTGAAACACCAAAAGGGTTAAGGGGGTTTTTCTAATATGAAGGCCCTTCAAATCCACTTCAAAAGTGAACTGGTCCCTGAAAAACTCGTGAAAATTTCGTGAAAAATTTGAAATTTACTGCTGAACTTTGAAGACCTCTGATTTCTTCCAAAAGTAAAAACATGTTAACTTTATGATGCAAACATAAAGTAGACATATTGTATATGTGAATCAATATATCATTTATTTGGAATGTCTATTTTTCCTTACAGGCAGAGAGCTTCAAAGTCAGAAAAATGCAAAATGTTCTATTTTTTTCATCAAATTTAGGAATTTTTCAACAAGAAATGATGCAAGTATGGACGAAAATGTACCACTAAAATAAAGTAGAATATGTCACGAAAAAACTTTCTCGGAATCAGAATGAAAAGTAAAAGCATCCTAGAGTTAATAATGTTTAAAGTAACAGTGGTCAGAATGGCAAAAAATGCTCCCATCCTTAGGGTTATAATGGGCTCCGTCCCCAAGAGGTTAAACAGCAAGTAAATAGCAAAGTGTCTTATAATTACATAAGAAACAATGTATTAAAAGTATAGTTTGGTAACAGGTACTCGTTAACCCCTTGGGGACAAAGCCTATTTTGACCTTAAGGACGGGGCCAATTTTTGTTTTTGCATCTTTATTCTGTTACCCAGTGTATTCTGTTACCCAATTTCTGTAGTGTTCTGGGGTGTTCAGACAAATTTAATGGTATATTTTGTGGAAGAAGAAGAGGGTGAACTAGCTGCTATGCAAAAGGAACTTGACGAACTTAAGTTCAAATATCACGAGGAGTTCATACGCCTGGAGCAATCAGTATTGGACAAATTAGATATCATTGAGAATGCTATGGATAAAAAAAGAGGAAAATTTCAACAGAACACTACAGACTATAATAAAGACCAGGTTTTTACCTGGTATCAAAACAAAGAAAGTGACCCTGATATGCCTCGCTCCATTTTGCGGAACTCACGTTCTAAGTCAAGACGTAGGCGTTACTCTAAGTCTAAATCTGCAAGGAGGGTGAGCTTCTCGGATCCTGAGAGCTCACAGGAAGAGGAAACGAGGGCTCGACAAGTTTTGTCACCTAAAGATCCAAGAGAAAATTCCAATAAAGTTCCATCTAATATGGGAGCAACTCCAAAAAAACGGCCGGGTCCCAAAAGAAAAGCAACAGGACCAGGAGGCCAGGCTGTAGACATTGGAGAAAGGCGATTTCCACTGAGACACCTCCTGACCCCGAGATAAGCCCAGTGACCAATTTATCAGCATGCTTACTTTCTTCTGCACAAATCAGCCTCCTGAGTAAGGGTCTTGTACCGACATGTAAGTTTAACCTTTTCAATACATTGTTGGATGTTAATAAATTGGCACGGGGCTTAAAGGGAACCAATCATCACTTTTTACCCCCTGTAACTATTAAAAACACGTCCTAGAGCATGTAACCATTGTTCCTACCATGTTTCTGTAGTGCATGCCAATGAATGAAAAGCTCCGAAAATCAACTTATAAAATGTCCCGCACTGTATGTTAATTTCTGTAAGTAGTCACTTGGGCGGTGCTGCATTCCTATTTAGTCGCCGTGGCCAGAGCTGAAATCACGCCCCTCCCGTCCTAAACACGCCTACATGGGCATGATTAACAGCCTGGCCGCAGTGGAATCAGCCTCGTCTCTCCTGTCAGCTCGTGCAGGGAAAGGAGCGCGTGAGTCTGCAGACTGCTGGAGTGCCGCTGGGTCCTAGTGCCAGCCGGATACATACACTCTCCTGCTGTCAGTGGAGAGCATAGCATCTAGAGATCGGCGAGGGACACATAGGACATATTGTACATATTGATCTCTGAACAATATGTCCTATATGTCCCTCGCCGATTTTATTAATCAGAATGCTTTGTTACATCTTTCTAGCTTTAGAAAAAGAAAATGAGATTTGTTGTGATGTCTTGCAGGTACAGTACCATTCCACCAACCCTGGATTCTATCCTGTGGCCTTGGGAGGTCCTGGATAGGTTCCAGGAGTTGGTGGAAAGGGATCTTATTAACCCATTAAGGACTCAGTCCTTTTGAACCTTAAAGACTCAGACAATTTTATTTTTACGTTTTAATTTTTTCCTCCTCGCCGTCAAAAAAAATCATAACTCTTTTATATTTTCATCCACAGACTAGTATGAGGGCTTGTTTTCCGTGTGACCAGTTGTCTGTTGTAATGTCCTCACTCACTTTACCATAAAATGTATGGTGCAACCAAATGAATACTATTTGTGTGGGGAAATTTAAAAGAAAACCGCAATTTTGCTCATTTTGGAAGGCTTCGTTTTCACGCCATACAATTTACGGTAAAAATGATATGTGTTTTTTATTCTGTGGGTCAATGTGATTAAAATGATACCCATGATAACATACTTTTTTATTACTGTTGCGCTTAAAAAAATCGCAATCTTTTTAACCAAATTAGTGCGTTTAATATCCCCCTATTTTGAAGACCTAGAACTTTTTCATTTTTCCGTATAAGCGGCAGGATGTGGGCTCATTTTTTGCGCCATGATCTGTACTTTTTACAGATTATTTTATTTGCTCATAAAACTTTTAATCCATTTTTTTTAATAAAAAATTTTAATGTTATAAAAAAAATGTTATAAAAAAACAGCTATTTTGGACTTTTTTTTTTTACGTTCACGCCGTTCACCGTACGGTATCATTAACATTTTTTTAATACCAAATATCTATATAAAATATTTTTTTTACACTTTGTTGGGGAAAATGGGACAATTTAGCTGGTGGGGAGCACCGGGATCGTCGCTGCGGCACTGCACTATCATTGCTGCACAGAGCAGGTTCGCTCTGTGTGTAATGACGGGCGATACAGGGGACTGAGCAGTGTGATGTCATGGCTCTGCCCCTCATGACATCACGGCCTGTCCCCTTAATGCAAGTCTATGGCAGGGGGCGTGGCGACCGCCACGCCCCCTCCCATAGACTTGTATTGAGGGGGGTGGGCTGTGATGTCACGAGGGGCGGAGCCGTGATGTAACGATGCTCCGGCCCCTGTATTGCCCGTCATTATGTGCAGAGCGAACTCGCTCTGTGCAGTAATGATAGCACGGTGCCGCAGCAGCGATCCTAGGGCTCCCCAGCAGCGGGACCGTGGCGATCTGACATCTCATCCCCTATCCTTTGGATAGGGGATAAGATGTCTAGGGGCGGAGTACCCCTTTAACTTTTTTTTACTTTTATTCGTACACTTTAATAGTCCCCATAGGGGACTACTTATAGCAATCATTCGATTGCTAATACTGTTCAGTGCTACAGTGGGGCTCAAAAGTTTGGGCACCCCAGGTAAAAATTTGTATTAATGTGCATAAAGAAGCCAAGGAAAGATTGGAAAATGTCCAAAAGGCATCAAATTAAAGATTAGACATTCTTATAATATGTCAACAAAAGTTAGATTTTATTTCCCCCTTTGGCATGTATCACAGCTTGTAAACGCTTTTTGTTTTCTGTTATTTTGAAAGTGTAAATGATGGAAATTAAATCTTTCTTTTGTTGACATATTATAAGAATGTCTAATCTGTAATTTGATACCTTTTTGGAGATTTTTCCATCTTTCTTTGGCTTCTTTATGCACATCCATACAAATTTTTACCTAGGGTGCCCAAACTTTTGATCCCCACTGTATGCATAGGACATAGCACTGATCAGTACTATCGGTCATCTTCTGCTCGATCTCAGACCAGAGCAGGAGACCCGTGGAACCCAGCGGAGGCAGGTGAGGGGACCTCCGTCTGCCGTCCTGGATGATCGGATTGCTGCGGGCGATCCCATCATCCATTTTAGTGACCGCAATGCGGCAGATGCCGTGATCTGTATTGATCACGGCATCTGAGGGGTTAATGGCGGACATCCGCACGATTGCGGATGTCCGCCATTACCGGCGGGTACCTGGCTGCTATCAGCAGCCGGGACCTGCCGCGCATGACCCAAGCATCGCTCTGATGCTCGCAGTTATGTATAGGACGTAAATGTACGTCCTGGTGTGTTAAGTACCAGCTCACCAGGACATACATTTACGTCCAGCGTCGTTAAGGGGTTAAACTACATGAGAAGGTCTCGATTACTAGGGGTTATGATAATTTAAATGTAAATGAAAGGCAAGCACTGAAAGAGTTGTGTGACAATGAATATATTACTATCCGGAATTCGGACAAGGGTGGTAATGTTATTGTATTAGATTCTGAATTATAGAAAAACTAAACAATGATATTTTGTCAGACAATAAAACCTTTCTTAGATTAAGAGGAGATCTGACTAGAGCATTCCAAGATGGCCTGAAAAAGTTGCTAAAGGAGGGTGTTTCTTTTGGGGGCTACTGATAATAAGTTAGATGAATATTTATATGTGCCTAACCCCATTATCCCAGTGTTCAACTTACTCCCAAAGATCCACAAGGGTACATTTCCAACTCCCCTCAGACCCATAATGGCTGGGATAGGGTCCCTTTTGGAGCGTCTAGGGGAGTGGGTGGACCACTATTTACAGTTCTTTACTAAAATAACCCCCACTTTTTTTGCAGGATACTAAACATGTGATCAACATCTTGAATAACATAATATGGAGTAAAGATTTTTCATGGGTCACTTGGATGGACTTTATCCTTCCATTCCATGGTCTAAGGACCTGGAAGCTCTTTCCATACACCTGGATAGGTTCAGTAATTACTCCCCTGGTCCGAAGGAATTTATCGTCATGATAATGAGTTTTATTAAATCATAATTATTTTATGTTTGGCGATTTCTTATTTTATTTTATTTTTTCAGACCAGGGGAGCGTCTATCGGGGCCAAATATACTACCCCCTCATTTGCTAATATTTTTATGTTTCATTGAGAACATGTAGTTATTTTCACTCCTAATAACCCCTTCTTTGAAGATATTCATTGGGTTGGTCGATTTATCGACGACATGCTGATAATTCCGGGCCAGAAAGTCGTTTTTCACAGTTCATGCACTACATTAGCATGAACCATCTCAACCTTGGTTTCACACAACACTTTGGTGGCGATACAGTTAATTTTTTTAGACATTACTTTATACAGTAGTGGAACCCGGATTGAGAGCACTCTGTTTAGAAAAGAGACAGCTACTAATTCTGTGTTATTAGCCTCTTCATGTCATCCCAGGCATGTGGCACAAAATATTCTATTTGGTGAGATGTGCTGTATTAAAAGAAATTGTTTGAGTGACGAGCGCTTTAAAACAGCAACCGATGATCTCATTAACAGATTTAGAAGCAAGGGTTATACGGAGAAAGTTCTGACAAAAGCGTGTAACAGGGTGAAAAAAATAGACATAAGTGAATTAATGGTTTATTCTAGAAGACTTAGTGGAAGGAGTCATTTGCAATCTGATATTGACAATGTTAATAAAAAGAAAAAAACATTTATCACTCCGTATAGTGTCCAGTCTAATCAAATTGAACAGATTATAAAAAAAAAAAAAAAAAATAAATAAATATATATATATATATATCTCCCAGTTTTGGAAACAGTCCCCATACTTAACCCCTTAATGACAATGGACGTCATGGTGACGTGGTACTTAGCACACCATGAAGTATATTTACGCGCTGCCATGATCGCGAGCACCGAAGCGGTGCTCGTGTCATGCCAGGCAGGTCCCGGCTGCTATCAGCAGTCAGGAACCTGCCGGTAATGGCGGCCATCCGCCATTAACCCCTCAGATGCTGTGATCAATACAGATCACGGCATCTGGGGCAGTGCGGTACTTTGAACGGATGATCTGATCGCCCGCAGCGCTGCCGCGGGAATCTGATCATCCAGCATGGCGGCCGGAGGTCCCCTCACCTGGCTCCGGCCATCTCCTGGTGTCTTCTGCTCTGGTCTGAGATCGAGCAGATCAGAGCAGAAGATCACCAATAATACGGAGCAGTGCTATGATCTATACATAGCACTGAACAGTATTAGCAATCAACTGATTGCTATGAATAGTCCCCTATGGAGACATAAAAAGTGTAAAAAAAAAAAATGTAATTAAATAAAAAAAAAACATTTTAAATAAAAAAGTTAAAAAAATTGAAAAATCCCGTCCCCCAATAAAAAATGTAAACGTCAGTTTTCCCATTTTACCCCCCAAAAAGCTTAAAAAAAATTTATACACATATTTGGTATCGCCGCATGCGTAAAAGTCTGAACTATTAAAATATATTGTTAATTATCCCATACGGCGAACGGTGTAAACATAAAAAAAAGTCAAATTGCTGCTTTTTTGTCACATTTTATTCCCAAAAAAATTTATAAAAAGTAAATCCTAAGCAAAAGTGGTACTGATAAAAACTGCACCAAAAAATGAGCCCTCATATCGCCCCATATACGGAAAAATTTGAAAGTTTTAGGTGGTCAAAATAGGGCAATTTCAAACATACTAATTTTGTTAAAATGGTTTGAGATTTTTTTTTTTTTTGCGGTACAATTATAGAAAAGCATATAACAAGGGTATTATTTTAATCGTATTGACCCACAGAATAAAGAAAACATGTCATTTTTACTGGAAAGTGTACAGCGTGAAAACAAAACCTTCCAAAATTTGCTAAATTGCGGTTTTCTTTACAATTTTCCCACATAAATAATATTTGTTTGGTTGTACATTTTATGGTAAAATAAGTGATGTATTTACAAAGTACAATTGGTGACCCAAAAAACAAGCCCTCATATGGGTCTGTGGATGCAAATATAGGAGAGTTTTATGATTTTTAGAAAGCGAGGAGGAAAAAATTTAAATGCTAAAATAAAATTGGTCTGGTCCTTAAGGCCAAAATGGGCCTGGCCCTTAAGGGGTTAATAGTGACAGAGGGCATAGTTACTATGTCCAGGCGAGGGCATTCTATAGGATCCACACTTTCTCCTAGTCTATTTTTTGAGCAGCAGGGGTAGGAATAAGGACAAACAACAAAGTTGCCTGGATAAGACAGGTAATTGTAAGTGTGGGCACACTAGATATATGACCTGTGGTTTTATGGACCTTACTAAGGATGTGGTGTCATGCCACACAGGTAATAGCTATCCCATACAGGAATACATTACCGTATATACTCGAGTATAAGCCGAGTTTTTCAGCACGATTTTTCGTGCTGAAAACACCCCCCTCGGCTTATACTCGAGTGAACTCCCCCACCCGCAGTGGTCTTCAACCTGCGGACTTCCAGAGGTTTCAAAACTACAACTCCCAGCAAGCCAGGGCAGCCATCGGCTGTCCGGGCTTGCTGGGAGTTGTAGTTTTGAAACCTCCGGAGGTCCGCAGGTTGAAGACCACTGCGGCCTTCAACATCATCCAGCCCCCTCTCACCCCCTTTAGTTCTGAGTACTCACCTCCGCTCGGCGCTGGTCCGGTCCTGCAGGGCTGTCCGGTAAGGAGGTGGTCCGGTGAGGAGGTGGTCCGGGCTGCTATCTTCACCGGGGAGGCCTCTTCTAAGCGCTTCGGGCCCGGCCTCAGAATAGTCACGTTGCCTTGACAACGACGCAGATGCGTCGTTGTTAAGGCAACGGCTCTATTCCGGGCCGGAAGCGCGGAGAAGAGGCGCCCCCGGTGAAGATAGCAGCCCGGACCACCTCCTCACCGGACCACCTCCTTACCGGACAGCCCTGCAGGACCGGACCAGCGCCGAGCGGAGGTGAGTACTCAGAACTAAAGGGGGTGAGAGGGGGCTGGATGATGTTGAAGGCCGCAGTGGTCTTCAACCTGCGGACCTCCGGAGGTTTCAAAACTACAACTCCCAGCAAGCCCGGACAGCCGATGGCTGCCCGGGCTTGCTGGGAGTTGTAGTTTTGAAACCTCTGGAGGTCCGCATGTTGAAGGCCGCAGTGGTCTTCAACCTGCGGACCTCCGGAGGTTTCAAAACTACAACTCCCAGCAAGCCCGGACAGCCGATGGCTGCCCGGGCTTGCTGGGAGTTGTAGTTTTGAAACCTCTGGAGGTCCGCATGTTGAAGGCCGCAGTGGTCTTCAACCTGCGGACCTCCGGAGGTTTCAAAACTACAACTCCCTGCAAGCCCGGACAGCCGATGGCTGCCCGGGCTTGCTGGGAGTTGTAGTTTTGAAACCTTTGGAGGTCCGCAGGTTGAAGACCACTGAGGGCGAATGATGAGAAGAGGATGATGAAGGGGGGGGGTGTGGGGATGATGAAGGGGGGTGGGGATGATGAAGGGGGGGGGGTGTGGGATGATTACAAGGGGATGATGAAGGGGGGATGTGTGGGATGTGTGGGATGATGACAAGGGGATGATGAAGGGGGGATGTGTGGGATGATAAGGGGATGTGTGGGATGATGACAAGGGGATGATGAAGGGGGGATGTGTGGGATAAGGGGATGTGTGGGATGATGACAAGGGGATGATGAAGGGGGGATGTGTGGGATGATGACAAGGGGATGATGAAGGGGGGATGTGTGGGATGATGACAAGGGGATGATGAGGATGTTAATGACGGGTCTGGATGATGACAGGGGGGGATGAGGTATTTCCCACCCTAGGCTTATACTCGAGTCAATAACTTTTCCTGGGATTTTGGGTTGAAATTAGGGGTTTCGGCTTATACTCGGGTCGGCTTATACTCGAGTATATACGGTAATTGTAATTCTAAATCCATAGTATATGTGGCTACCTGTGTGGCATGCAAACCACAATACTTAGGTTGCACAATTGAAAACACGATTCAGGAAACATGTTACGATGCAAAAAGTAATGGAGTAGGAATATCTATGTTATTGAGGCATTTTAGAGATACCCATGCTGGGATGTTAAATCCCTAAAGCTGTCTGGAGGTGAAAAAGGTGAAACTTGGTCCTAAAGGGGATGATCTAAGGAGGAAACCAGAGAAATATTCTGGATATTCCTTCTTGAAACTAAACATCTGCAGGGTCTGAATAGGAGACTAGATTTAATCATGACATGTCCTTAATACCTATATATATATATATATATATATATATATATATATATATATATAATCACGATACAGTACCGGCGCAAAAAGGATATTTAAATTAAGCTGCCAAGATACAACAAAAAGTGGATCCCTGTATTTCCACTCAGCAAGGGTTAAACATACAAAAATATATATGTGTATTGGCGCTGTAACAACTACCTCCTTAGGTTCTGCTAGTGATGTCATTACTGCATGGGCCTGGGGCCAAAAAGGATCTAACGTGTTTCAGAAAGTACCCTTTCCTTCCTCAGAGATCCTTTTTGGCCCCAGGCCCATGCAGTGGTGACATCATTAGCAGAACCTGGGTTACGGCTAAGCGCTATTACACCAAGGAAGCCAGCCGGTGAGACTCTTCCGGCTGGAGCAGATCTCCCGGCGTTCGGCTCCCTGGTACGGTACATCACATCGCTCAGCAGAGGATCTTTTCTTGAAGCTCCCCAAAGTCACCCGGAACGGACGTGAGAACCAAAGAGTAACCTACCTCACAGCAGAGCCAGGTGCAACAACGATAGGAAAACAGGTATCACGGACATCAGCATATGTAAATGTTGATTAGAGTAACTATCTGTCGCTTCCTACTGAGTGTTTATGATTGTGGACATATGCAATTTGGAGTACAATATACAGATATACTATTGTACATTTGCTTTTTTGTTATAGTGAATAAAGAATCTCTTTTCATCTATATCTTAGGACCAGGGGCGGACACAGACAACAGAGGGCCCCTGTGCAAAGAATGTGCCTGGGCCCCCCCCCCCCCCCCAAAAAAAAAAGTAATATGCCATAAAATTGCACTGCAACTCACATTAATCTGCATTAGATAGGCAGCAGTTCCCCCACATTAGGTAGCATAGATTCCCCACATTAGGTAGCATAGTTTTCCCACATTATGTAGCATATATTCCCCACATTAGGTAGCATTGCATAGTTTCCCCACATTAGGTAACGTAGCATAATTTCCCCACATTAGGTAGCGTAGCATTTATTCCCCACATTAGGTAGCGCAGCATATATTCCCTACATTAGGTAGCGTAGCCCCACATTAGGTAGCATAGCATAGCATATATTCCCCACATTAGGTAGCATGGCATAGATTCCCCACATTAGGTAGCGTAGCATATATTCCCCACATTAGGTAGTGTAGCAAAGATTCCCCACATTAGGTAGCATAGCATATATTCCCCACATTAGGTAGCATAGATTCCCCACATTAGGTAGCATAGCATATATTCCCCACATTAGGTAGCATAGATTCCCCACATTAGGTAGCATAGCATATATTCCCCACATTAGGTAGCATAGATTCCCCACATAAGGTAGCGTAGCATAACCCCAACAAACAAACACACACACACTCTCACTCACCCACACACTCTTACCTGGCCTGCACTACATACATTTGCCCATGGGGACTTCCTGGCCGAGGTGCGCGCTATAAGTGACATCATCGCACGCTCTGCGCTGGACGTCAGCGTCCAGGTGCTTGCGATGACGTCACTCACTGCACGCACCTCAGCCAGGAAGTCCCCATGGGCAGATGTAAGTAGCAGTTTAGTGACTGGGCAAGACTGGTTTCCCTGTCATATGTGCACTGGCAGGGCTGCCATCAGAAATTTCGGGGCCCCTTACACAACTCAAGGCCTGAGACCCCCACCGATCACCTCGGTTGAAGTGGTTCTCCAGCTGTTGGAAAGCTAAAACTCCCATCATGTCTGGAGAGCCTCAGGCAATGGGAGTTGTAGTTTTGTAACAGCTGAAGAGACACAGATTGGACACAGTTTTACCCATCATCACTGCAGAACTTACAAGTGACTACAGCTCTGATGGGAAAGTCATAAGAACACACAATGATGTCAGTGACCTGAGTGACGTCTTCTTTTCTTCTTCATCTCGTCCAGAGACCAGGTCTTCCCCCAGCTCCATCTTCTCTGCAGAGTCTGACATGCAGACATCATTGGCTCCTCACTGTCAGCAGATCCTCATCCTCTGCATGAAGACAGTAATCATTATAACCTTGCCAGAAAGTGTAACCTAAATAAAATACTGCCCCACACTGTACCCTGAATATAATACTGCTATACACTGTACCCACTAAATATAATACTGCCACACACTGTACCCTGAATATAATCCTGCCACACACTGTACCCTGAATATAATACTGCCACACACTGTACCATGAATAGCATACTGCCATACACTGTACCCACTAAATATAATACTGCTATTCACTGTACCCACTAAATATAATACTGCCCCACACAGTACCCTAAATATAATATTGCCAGAAAGTGTAACCTAAATAAAATACTGCCCCACACTGTACCCTGAATATAATACTGCTATACACTGTACCCACTAAATATAATACTGCCACACACTGTACCCTGAATATAATCCTGCCACACACTGGTCCCTGAATATAATACTGCCACACACTGTACCATGAATAGCATACTGCCATACACTGTACCCAGTAAATATAATACTGCTATTCACTGTACCCACTAAATATAATACTGCCCCACACAGTACCCTAAATAAAATACTGTCACACACTGTACCCTAAATAAAATACTGCCCCACACTGTACCCTAAATATAATATTGCCAGACACTGTAACCTGAATACAATACTGCTGTACACTGTACCCACTAAATATAATACTGCTATACACTGTATCCACTAAATATAATCCTGCTACACACTGTAACCTGAATATAATACTGCCACACACTGTACTCCGAATATAATACTGCCACACATTGTACCCACTAAATATAATACTGCCACACACTGTACCCTGAATATAATACTGCTCATACACTGTACCCTGAATATAATACTATACACTGTACCCTGAATATAATACTGCTACACACTGTGCCCACTAAATATAATCCTGCCACACACCGTACCCTGAATATAATAATGCTATAAACTGTAACCTGAGTATAATACTGCTATACACTGTACCCACTAAATATAATCCTGCCACACACTGTACCCTGAATATAATACTGCTATACACTGTACCCACTAAATATAATCCTGCCACACACTATACCCACTAAATATAATACCTCTTATCCTCTGTGTCCTCATCATTCCTCATCACCCCCATAACCCCTGCCAAACCTCTCCTCAACACTACTATAACCACCCCCGCACCTCTCCTCATCACTACTATAACCCCCCCACACCTCTCCTCATCACTACTCTAACCCCCCCACACCTCTCCTCATCACTACTATAACCCCTGCACCTCTCCTCATCACTGCTATAACCCCCCCGCACCTCTCCTCATCACTACTATAACCCCCCACACACCTCTTCTCATCACTACTATAACCCCCCCACACACCTCTCCTAATCATTACTATAACCCCCCCACACACCTCTCCTCATCACTACTATAACCCCCCCACACACCTCTCCTCATCACTACTATAACCCCCCCACACACCTCTCCTCATCACTACTATAATCCCCGCACCTCTCCTCATCACTACTATAACCCCCGCACCTCTCCTCATCACTATTATAATGCCCCCTGCATCTCTCACCACCCCCATAACACCCCCCTGCACCTCTCTTCACCCCCATAACACCCTCCTGCACCTCTTATCACACCCATAACCCCCCCTGCACCTCTCATCACCCCATAACACCCCCCCTCATCACCCCCATAACACCCCCTGCATCTATCATCACTCCCATAACACCTCCTTCATCTCTCATCACCCCCATAACCCCCCCTGCATCTCTCATCATCCCCATAACCCCCCTGCACCTCTCATCACCCCCATAACCTCCCCATGCACCTTTCATCCCTCCATAACACCCCCTGCACCTCTCATCCCCCCCATAACACCCCCCTGCACATCTCATTACCCCCATAACACCCCCCTGCATAACCCCCTGCACCTCTCATCACCCCCATAACCTCCCCATGCACCTTTCATCCCCCCATAACACCCCCCTGCACCTCTCATCCCCCCATAACACCCCCTGCACCTCTCATTACCCCCATAACACCCCCCCCCTCATCACCCCTATAACACCCCAAGCACCAGTTCCCCTGCACCTCTCATCACCATTGTAGTCTGCAAACAACATAGCCCCCATCCAACCCCCCCCCCCCCACACACACACACACCCCCGTTCACTCACCCTGCTGAACCGGCTGCACAGGCGATATGTCCGCCCCTGCCAGGGGCGGACACAGACAACAGAGGGCCCCTGTGCAAAGAATGTGCCTGGGCCCCCCCCCCCCCCAAAAAAAAAGTAATATGCCATAAAATTGCACTGCAACTCACATTAATCTGCATTAGATAGGCAGCAGTTCCCCCACATTAGGTAGCATAGATTTCCCACATTAGGTAGCATAGTTTTCCCACATTATGTAGCATATATTCCCCACATTAGGTAGCATTGCATAGTTTCCCCACATTAGGTAACGTAGCATAATTTCCCCACATTAGGTAGCGTAGCATTTATTCCCCACATTAGGTAGCGCAGCATATTTTCCCTACATTAGGTAGCGTAGCCCCACATTAGGTAGCGTAGCATAGCATATATTCCCCACATTAGGTAGCATGGCATAGATTCCCCACATTAGGTAGCGTAGCATATATTCCCCACATTAGGTAGTGTAGCAAAGATTCCCCACATTAGGTAGCATAGCATATATTCCCCACATTAGGTAGCATAGATTCCCCACATTAGGTAACGTAGCATAATTTCCCCACATTAGGTAGCGTAGCATTTATTCCCCACATTAGGTAGCGCAGCATATATTCCCTACATTAGGTAGCGTAGCCCCACATTAGGTAGCGTAGCATAGCATATATTCCCCACATTAGGTAGCATGGCATAGATTCCCCACATTAGGTAGCGTAGCATATATTCCCCACATTAGGTAGTGTAGCAAAGATTCCCCACATTAGGTAGCATAGCATATATTCCCCACATTAGGTAGCATAGATTCCCCACTTTAGGTAGCATAGCATATATTCCCCACATTAGGTAGCATAGATTCCCCACATTAGGTAGCATAGCATATATTCCCCACATTAGGTAGCATAGATTCCCCACATAAGGTAGCGTAGCATAACCCCAACAAACAAACACACACACACTCTCACTCACCCACACACTCTTACCTGGCCTGCACTACATACATTTGCCCATGGGGACTTCCTGGCCGAGGTGCGCGCTATAAGTGACATCATCGCACGCTCTGCGCTGGACGTCAGCGTCCAGGTGCTTGCGATGACGTCACTCACTGCACGCACCTCAGCCAGGAAGTCCCCATGGGCAGATGTAAGTAGCAGTTTAGTGACTGGGCAAGACTGGTTTCCCTGTCATATGTGCACTGGCAGGGCTGCCATCAGAAATTTCGGGGCCCCTTACACAACTCAAGGCCTGAGACCCCCACCGATCACCTCGGTTGAAGTGGTTCTCCAGCTGTTGGAAAGCTAAAACTCCCATCATGTCTGGAGAGCCTCAGGCAATGGGAGTTGTAGTTTTGTAACAGCTGAAGAGACACAGATTGGACACAGTTTTACCCATCATCACTGCAGAACTTACAAGTGACTACAGCTCTGATGGGAAAGTCATAAGAACACACAATGATGTCAGTGACCTGAGTGACGTCTTCTTTTCTTCTTCATCTCGTCCAGAGACCAGGTCTTCCCCCAGCTCCATCTTCTCTGCAGAGTCTGACATGCAGACATCATTGGCTCCTCACTGTCAGCAGATCCTCATCCTCTGCATGAAGACAGTAATCATTATAACCTTGCCAGAAAGTGTAACCTAAATAAAATACTGCCCCACACTGTACCCTGAATATAATACTGCTATACACTGTACCCACTAAATATAATACTGCCACACACTGTACCCTGAATATAATCCTGCCACACACTGTACCCTGAATATAATACTGCCACACACTGTACCATGAATAGCATACTGCCATACACTGTACCCACTAAATATAATACTGCTATTCACTGTACCCACTAAATATAATACTGCCCCACACAGTACCCTAAATATAATATTGCCAGAAAGTGTAACCTAAATAAAATACTGCCCCACACTGTACCCTGAATATAATACTGCTATACACTGTACCCACTAAATATAATACTGCCACACACTGTACCCTGAATATAATCCTGCCACACACTGGTCCCTGAATATAATACTGCCACACACTGTACCATGAATAGCATACTGCCATACACTGTACCCACTAAATATAATACTGCTATTCACTGTACCCACTAAATATAATACTGCCCCACACAGTACCCTAAATAAAATACTGTCACACACTGTACCCTAAATAAAATACTGCCCCACACTGTACCCTAAATATAATATTGCCAGACACTGTAACCTGAATACAATACTGCTGTACACTGTACCCACTAAATATAATACTGCTATACACTGTATCCACTAAATATAATCCTGCTACACACTGTAACCTGAATATAATACTGCCACACACTGTACTCCGAATATAATACTGCCACACATTGTACCCACTAAATATAATACTGCCACACACTGTACCCTGAATATAATACTGCTCATACACTGTACCCTGAATATAATACTATACACTGTACCCTGAATATAATACTGCTACACACTGTGCCCACTAAATATAATCCTGCCACACACCGTACCCTGAATATAATAATGCTATAAACTGTAACCTGAGTATAATACTGCTATACACTGTACCCACTAAATATAATCCTGCCACACACTGTACCCTGAATATAATACTGCTATACACTGTACCCACTAAATATAATCCTGCCACACACTATACCCACTAAATATAATACCTCTTATCCTCTGTGTCCTCATCATTCCTCATCACCCCCATAACCCCTGCCAAACCTCTCCTCAACACTACTATAACCACCCCCGCACCTCTCCTCATCACTACTATAACCCCCCCACACCTCTCCTCATCACTACTCTAACCCCCCCACACCTCTCCTCATCACTACTATAACCCCTGCACCTCTCCTCATCACTGCTATAACCCCCCCCGCACCTCTCCTCATCACTACTATAACCCCCCCACACACCTCTTCTCATCACTACTATAACCCCCCCACACACCTCTCCTAATCATTACTATAACCCCCCCACATACCTCTCCTCATCACTACTATAACCCCCCCACACACCTCTCCTCATCACTACTATAACCCCCCCACACACCTCTCCTCATCACTACTATAATCCCCGCACCTCTCCTCATCACTACTATAACCCCCGCACCTCTCCTCATCACTATTATAATGCCCCCTGCATCTCTCACCACCCCCATAACACCCCCCTGCACCTCTCTTCACCCCCATAACACCCTCCTGCACCTCTTATCACACCCATAACCCCCCCTGCACCTCTCATCACCCCATAACACCCCCCCCTCATCACCCCCATAACACCCCCTGCATCTCTCATCACTCCCATAACACCTCCTTCATCTCTCATCACCCCCATAACCCCCCCTGCATCTCTCATCACCCCCATAACCCCCCTGCACCTCTCATCACCCCCATAACCTCCCCATGCACCTTTCATCCCTCCATAACACCCCCTGCACCTCTCATCCCCCCCCATAACACCCCCCTGCACATCTCATTACCCCCATAACACCCCCCTGCATAACCCCCTGCACCTCTCATCACCCCCATAACCTCCCCATGCACCTTTCATCCCCCCATAACACCCCCCTGCACCTCTCATCCCCCCATAACACCCCCTGCACCTCTCATTACCCCATAACACCCCCCCCCCTCATCACCCCTATAACACCCCAAGCACCAGTTCCCCTGCACCTCTCATCACCATTGTAGTCTGCAAACAACATAGCCCCCATCCAACCCCCCCCCCCCCCACACACACACACCCCCGTTCACTCACCCTGCCGGGGTTCGGTGCAGCTGCTGCTCCTGTCAGAGTGTCACTGCATGGGGAGGATCCGTCGGGAGGCTGCTGGACTGGAGATCGCGCCGGGACAGGTCAGGTGACTGGAGTAGACGTGCGTGCCTGCGCGGGGCACGTCGACTCCCATCAGCCCCTGGCCTGTCCGGCCCTGCCGTACTTCTTAAGGGGCCCGCGCCCTAGAAAGAGCGGGCCTCATAGTCCTGCGGGCCCCCCAGACTATGAGGCCCGGTCATAGTTCTGACGGGTACCCAGCCAGGAGTCAGTGAGTGACAGTCGCAGTCACTCACTGACTAGCCGGAAAAAAAAAAGTACAGGGACGTCCGGGCCTCCCTGAAGCTCCGGGCCCCATACAAGTGTATGGGTTTACCCCCTGATGGCGGCCCTGTGCACTGGGTCCGATGGTAGGACCGGCCCAGCGTGTGAGGGCGGGCCCCCTCCCACGCTGGGCCCCTGTGCAGCTGAACCGGCTGCACAGGCGATATGTCCGCCCCTGCTTAGGACCACATGATCCCTTCGGATACCAAGAAAGTGGATTATTGGCTACATAGTTGTTATAGCGCTGATACACATACGGTATATATTTTTGTATGTCCTTAATACCTCTTGAGATTATATGGCTGTATTAGTGAGGTATGGTGAACTTGTCAATTTGGTTTCCAGATTTTTATTTATATCTTGGTTTTTCTTTTATTTTTTTCTTATATATTTTTTCTTTCCTTCATGGATTTTGCAGAAAGAACATAGTCATTCCATGTACATGAAGAGAAGGAAGATATGATCGTTGCGCCATGCAGATTATAGCGCACAGCAACGTTATATTTGGATGAAGATTTCTCAACATGCTTTTTAATGCTGTAGACATTTACACCCAGGTTTTTGTTGAAGAGCTACCCTGGAAGACGCAAACAACATATCCACGTGTTTCCTGTACTGCCTTGTATTTTAAATTGTGACGTAATGGGTCATGACCTTTCTTACATGTATTTCAATCGGTGTGGTTTGTATTTCATGTGAGTCTACAACTAAGCACCTAGGTGCGAAATGTGTCAGACACTATCTCTGTATGTGACCATTGTCCAAGAATTCAATAAAGCAAGCTTTGGTTTTACCTGCAACCATGGTGCCGGACGCAATACTTTCTACCAGTGTATGTAGCTTTCATTTTATTTTACTATAAACAATAACTACATGCACCAAAATTAGTATGTTTAAAATTGTCATCTTCTGACCCCTATAATTTTTTTGTTTTTACGCATATGGGGCTATATGAGGGCTAATTTTTTGGCGCTATGGTCTGTAGTTTTTATCGGTACAATTTTTGTTTTGATGGGACTTTTTGATCGCTTTTTATAAAAAAAAAAAAAAATTGTGGGAGCACACTTTGGACGACTGACGTGGAAAAGGACTTGGGAGTCATAGTAAATTTAGCTGTAAAACCAGCAGAAGAAGCAAAGAAGACACGGCAACTCACCAGTAAGACTACTGTGTAACTGTGATTTATTCCAGCATTCAAGCAAAAAATCTGATCGGATTAGACTCGCTATCGCAGGGAAGGGCGAAACTCCACTCTCCCCCTTCCCTGCGATAGCGAGTCTAATCCGATGTGATTTTTTTGCTCCAATGCTGGAATAAATCACAGTTACACAGTTGTGTAACTGGTGAGTTGCTGTGTCTTCTTTGCTTCTTCTGCTGGTTTTACTATACCTGTTGGTAATAAACACTGAGCACCCCTTAGACCTGTATTCACAACCGCTACCTCTATTGTGGCTACCACAGCTGAATCCATGTAGTTGCTTTAACCCTTGCAGTGCCTGGTTTCCATTTCTTTATCAGACAGTAAATTTAGCTGTAAGTGACCAGTGTTGGGCAGCTGCTGCCAAGGCAAATTAAAATCATGGGGTGCATCAATAGGGGCATAGATGCACATGACAAGGAAATAGTCCTACCACTCTACAAATCACTAGTCAAACCACACATAGAATACTGTGTACAGTACTGGGCACCAGTGTACAAGAAAGATATAGTGAAGCCGGAGAGGGTTCAAAGACTGGCAACCAGGGTAATACGGGGAATGGAAGGACTACAGTACCCAGAAAGATTATCAGAATTGGGGTTATTTAGTTTAGAAGAAAAGAAGGCTTAGGGGCGACCTAATAACTATGTATAAATATATCAGGGGACCGTACAGAGATCTCTTCCATGATCTATTTATACCCAGGACTGTATCTATAACAAGGGGGCATCCTCTATGTTTATAGAAAAGAAGGTTTCTACACCAGCACAGATGGGGGTTCTTTACTGTAAGAGCAGTGAGACTGTGGAATTCTCTCCCAGAGGAGGTGGTCATGGTGAACTCTGTAAAAGAATTTAAAAGGGGTCTGGATGCATTTTTGGAGAGTAATAACATTGCTGGTTATGTATACTAGATTTATAGGGACAGAACGTTGATCCAGGGATTTATTCTGAATGCCCTATTTGGAGTCGGGAAGGAATTTTTTCCTATAGTATGAGGGTTTTTTGCCTTCCTCTGGATCAACTCAGTAGGGACTCATTAGGGATATAGGTTGAACTTGGTGGACTTTTTTCAACCTTATGAACTATGTAACTATATGAAGTGACCACAATTTTTGACTGTGTTTTTTTTTTTTTTTTACGTGTACGCCATCGACCGCACAGTTAAACTACCTTTTATATTTTAGTATATTGAACATTTGCACAGGCGGCGGTACCACATGATTATTTTTATTTTTGATTTTACGATGGGAAAAGGGGGGGAATTCAAACTTTTATTAGGAAGGGGTTAATTGACTTTTATAAACTTTTTTTTTTCACACTTTACTTTTTCTTTAGCCCCCATAGGGCTATAGCATAGATCAGTGTTATCGGTGCTCTGCTGCTCCAGCCTGCTATGCACCCTCCTGCTGTCCTCTTAGCTGGTCAGGACATTGCGCTTTCACCGCGATGGTCCCGATCAGCTCCGCTGAGCTGCCTGGACACTTTTTCTTTTAGCTTAGACGCCGCAATCAACTTTGATCGCGGCGTCTAAAGGGCTAATGCCGGCCATCGGCCCGATCAGCGGTGCCCGGCCTTAACCCTGGTTCCAGGCTGCTGATAGCAGTCGCAACCCACCGGGTTTGAAGTGTGCTCAGCTTATGAGCGCGCTTCAAACCCCGGGAACAGGATGAGGACGTATAGATACGCCCTCCATCCTGAAGTACCGGGATGCGAGGGCATACCCGTACGCCCTCCTTCCCCAATTGGTTTAACTGTAGAAAACAAAGACATTTTAAAAAAGGACTGGGAACGTCATAAAAGGGACATTCTGGAGCTGGAAAGGTTAGAGAGGCATGCAACCAAATTAATAATGGCATGGTACATCATAGCTATAAGGAAAGATTAAGACTTACATTTGCATAGTCTTGAAAAAAGAAGTTTCACCCCTTAAAGGAGTACTCCGGTGGAAAACATTTTTTTTTTTTAAATCAACTGTGCCAGGAAGGTAAAACAGATTTGTAAATTACTTCTATTTAAAAATCCTAATCCTTCCAATACTTACCAGCTGTAAGTTCTTTTCTTTTTGAATTTCTTCTCTGTCTGACCGCAGTGATCTCTGCTGACACCTCTGTCCATGTCAGGAACTGTCCAGAGCAGAAGCAAATCCCCATAGCAAACCTCTCCTGCTCTGGACAGTTCCTGACATGGACAGAGGTGTCAGCAGAAAGCACTGTGGTCATACAGAAAAGAAAGCCGTTTGCTGTTTGGGCATGCTGAGATTTGTAGTTTTGCAACAGCTGGAGTGCTGCAGTTTGGAGATCACTGTGCAGTGATCACTAAACTGTGTCCCTCAAGATTTTGCAAAACTCCAGCTCCCAGCATGCCCACACAGCTGTTTTCTGTCTGGGCATGCTGGGATTTGTAGTTTTGCAACATCTGGAGGGCCACAGTTTGAAGATCACTGCACAGTGATCTCCAAACTGCAGCCCTCCAGCTATTGCAAAACTACAAATCCCAGCATGCCCAAACAGCAAACAGCTGTCTCGGCATGCTGGGAATTTTAGTTGCTTACTTCCAGCTGTTGCATAACTACATCTCCCAGCATGCCCTTCAGCGATCAATACATGCTGGGAGTTGTAGTATTGCAACAGCTGGAGGCACACTGAATGGAAAATAGGTGAGGTAACAGAACCTAACTGAAGGTTTTCTAACCAGAGTGCCTCCAGCTGTTGCAAAAGTACAGCTCCCAGCATGCACGGTCTGTCAGTACATGCTGGGAGTTGTAGTTTTGAAACAGCTGGAGGTTTGCCCCCCCCACCCCCCCAACGGACAGGTCTACAGTGAGTTTCCTGCTTCAAGTTTGAGTTGTGGCAAATTTTCTGCCACAGCGCAAACTCCTAGCGGGAAACTCACCGTAAACCGCCGCCAGTGCGAACACTACACTAACACATAATAAAGGGTAAAACACTACATATACACCCCTTATGCTGTCCCCCAATAAAAATGAAAAACTTATCGTATGGCAGTGTCAGCATCCAGCTGTTGCAAAACAACAACTCCCAGCATTTCTGGACAGCTGGCTGTCCAGGCATGCTGGTAGTTTAGCAACAGCTGGAAGCACCCTGTTTGTGAATCACTGGTGTAGAATACCCCTATGTCCACCCCTATTCAATCCCTAATTTAGTCCTCAAATGCGCATGGCGCTCTCTCACTTCGGAGCCCTGTCGTATTTCAAGGAAACAGTTTAGGGCCACATATGGGGTATTTCTGTACTCGGGAGCAATTGCGTTAGAAATTTTGGGGGGCTTTTTCTTCTTTTACCTCCTATGAAAAGGAAAAGTTGGGGTCTACACCAGCCTGTTGTGTAAAAAAAACATTTTACATTAACATGCTGGTGTTTCCCCATACTTTTTATTTTCACAAGAGGTAAAAGGAAAAAAGACCCCCAAACTTTGTAACGCAATACGGAAATACCCCATATGTGGGCGTTAAATGCTCTGCGGGCGCACAACAAGGCTCAGGAATGAGAGGGCACTATGTACATTTGAGGCCTAAATTGGTGATTTGCACAGGGGTGGCTGATTTTACAGCGGTTCTGACATAAACGCAAAAAAATAAATACCCACGTGTAACCCCATTTTGGAAACTACACCCCTCACGGAACGTAAAAAGAGGTATAGTGAGCCTTAACACCCCACCGGTGTTTGACGAATTTTCGTTAAAGTTTGATGGGAAAATGAGGCAAAAAAAATGTTTTCACTAAAGTGCTGGTGTTACCCAAAATTTTTCATTTTCAGAAGGGAAAATAGGAAAAAAGCCCCCTAAAATTTGTAACCCCATTTCTTCTGAGTAAGGACATAGCCCATATGTGGATGTAAAGTGCTCTGCGGGTGCACTACAATGCTCAGAAGAGAAGGAGCTCCATCGGAATTTTGGAGAGAAAAATTGTCCGGAATTGAAGGCCACGTCTGTTTACAGAGCCCCCATGGTGCCAGAACAATGGACCCCCCCCCCCCACATGTAACCCCATTTTGGAAACTACACCCGCCATGTAATGTAATAAGGGGTACAGTGAGCATTTACGCCCCACAAGTGTCTGACAGATTTTTTTCATTTTCACAGCCCACTGTTCCAAAGATCTGTCAAACACCAGTGGGGTGTAAATGCTCACTGCACCCCTTATTAAATTCTGTGAGGTGTGTAGTTTCCAAAATGGGGTCACATGTGGGGGGGGGGGTCCCCTGTTCTGGCACCATGGGGGCTGTGTAAACGCACATGACCCTAGACTTCCTTTCCAAATAAATTCACTCTCTAAAAGCTCAATGGTGCTCCTCCTCTTCTGAGCATTGTAGTGTGCCAGCAGAGCACTTGATGTCCACACATGGGGTATTTCCATATTCAGAAGAAATGGGGTTACAAATTTTGGGGGGCATTTTCTCCTATTACCCCTTGTAAAAATGTAAAATTTGGGGGAAAAACAGCATTTTAGTGAAAACATTTTTTTCTTCATTTAGACATCCGATTTTAATTAAAAGTCATCAAACACCTGTGGGGTGTTATGGCTCACTGTACCCCTTGTTACGTTCCTTGAGGGGTGTAGTTTACAAAATAGTAGGCCATGTGTTTTTTTTTGTTTTTTTTTTGCTGTTCTGGCACCATAAGGGCTTCCTAAATGCGACATGCCCCCCAAAAACCATTTCAGCAAAATTTGCTTTCCAAAAGCCAAATGTGATTCCTTCTCTTCTGATCATTGTAGTTCGCCCACAGAGCATTTTACGTCCTAACATGGGGTATTTCCATACTCAGAAAAGATGGGGTTAAAATTTTGTGGGGGCATTTTCTCCCATTACCCTTTGTAAAAATGGTACATTTTGGGGGGGGGGGGGGGGGGGAAGAACTGCACTTTAGTGATTTTTTTTTTTCATTTACACACCAGATTTTAATGAAAAATCTTCAACACCTGTGAGGTTTTAAGGCTCACTGGTCCCCTTGTTATGTGCCTTGAGGGGTGTAGTTTACAAAATAGTATGCCATGTGTTTTTTTTTTCTGCTGTCCTGGCTTCCTAAATGTGACATGCCCCTCAAAAAAACATTTCAGAAAAACTCACTCTCCAAAATCCCATTGATGCTCCTTCCCTTCTGAGCCCTCTACTGCGCTCGCCGAGCACTTCAGATACACATATGAGGTGTTTCCTTACTCAAGAGAAATTGGGTTTCAAATTTTGCGGGGCTTTTTCTCCTATTACCCCTTGTAAAAATTTAAAAACTGGGTTTACAAGAACATGCGAATGTAAAAAATGAAGATTTTGAATTTTCTCCTTCACTTTGCTGCTATTCCTGTGAAACACCTAAAGGGTTAACAAACTTTCTGAATGTCATTTTGAATACTTTGAGGGTGCAGTTTTTATAACGGGGTCATTCATGGGGTATTTTTAATATGAAAGCCCTTCAAATCCACTTCAAAACTGAACTAGTCCCTGATAAATTCCGATTTAGAAAATTTTGTGAAAAATTAGGAAAATTCTACTGAACTTTGAAGCCCTCTGATGTCTTCCAAAAGTAAAAACATGTTGTTAACTTTATGATGCAAACATAAAGTAGACATATTGTGTATGTAAATCAATATATAATTTATATGGAATGTCTATTTTCCTTACAAGCAGAGAGCATCAAAGTTAGAAAATGCTAAATTTTCTATTTTTTTCATCAAATTTGGGAATTTTTCACCAAGAAATGATGCAAGTATCGACAAAAATTAACCACTATCATAAAGTAGAATATGTCACGAAAAAAACAATCTCTGAATCAGAATGAAAAGTAATAGCATCCCAGAGTTATTAATGCTTAAATTGACAGTGGTCAGAATTGCAAAAAATGCTCCCATCCTTAGGGTTATAATGGGCTCTGTCCCCAAGGGGTTAAGGACCAGGCCCATTTTGGCCTTAAAGGGGTACTCCGGTGGAAAACTTTTTCTTTTTAAATAAACTGGTGACAGAAAGTTAAACAGATTTGTAAATTACTTCTATTTAAAAATCTCAAACCTTTCAGTACTTATTAGCAGCTGTGTGCTACAGAGGAAATTCTTTACTTTTTGAATTTCTTTTTTGTCTTGTCCACAGTGCTTTCTACTGACACCTGATTCCCGTATCAGGAACTGTCCAGAGCAGCATAGGTTTGCTATGGGGATTTTCTCCTGCTCTGGACAGTTCCTGATACGAGCATCAGGTATCAGCAGAGAGCACTGTGGACAAGACAAAAAAAGAAATTCCTCTGTAGCATACAGCTGATAATAAGTAGTGGAAGGGTAAAGATTTTTAATAGAAGTAATTTACAAATCTGTTTAACTTTCTGGCACCAGTTGATTAAAAAAAAATGTTTTCCACTGGAGTACCCCTTTAAGGACCCTTTAAGGTAACGGTGTAGGTGCTGGAGAACCTCGGTGAGGTGAGGTGATGCTTCTCTAGGGTGCCTCAGGCTATGTAGATCCTCATACCTCCGTCCCAAGCCTGGGTTACGGAAGGATGATGCAGGAGCAAGTGGTGGTTTAAAAGGCTTTATTAAGACAACGTGTTTCGCAAGGGGTCCCTTGCTTCATCAGGTCATAACAAATAGGGTACAAATGATCTTTATATACACTGTTCGTTTTGAAAGTGCCGGAGTTAGTGACGTGAACTCCACGTCATCTGAGTGCCGGATGTGACGTGTCGGCTTGGAGATGAGGGTATTCATTTATAAAAATGTAGTAGGATGTTCCTATTGGTTTACAAAAGCATTCATTCACAGAATGATGAAGTGGGACGAACCTATTAGCCGTGCATATTATTATGGGGATTGCCGGTATGTTGGTAAGTTACATAGTTACATAGTTAGTATGGTTGAAAAAAGACATACGTCCATCAAGTTCAACCAGGGAATTGAAGGGAAGGGTGTAAGGGGATAAGGGGAAGGGATGTTGTTTGATAATTCTGCATAAGCATTAATGTTATTTTGTTCCAGGAATGTATCTAACCCTGTTTTAAAGCTATTAATTGTTCCTGCTGTGACCAGTTCCTGAGGTAGACTGTTCCATAAATTCACAGTTCTTATGGTAAAGAAGGCGTGTCGCCCCTTTAGACTAAACCTTTTCTTCTCCAGATGGAGGGAGTGCCCCCTCGTCCTTTGGGGGGTTTAAGATGTTCCATGCCCCATATTAGTTTAGTCGCACGTCTCTGCACCCTTTCCAGCTCCGCAGTGTCCCTTTTATGGACAGGCGACCAAAACTGAACAGCATATTCCAGGTGAGGCCGTACCAATGCTTTATAAAGGGGGAGTATTATGTCCCTGTCCCTCGAGTCCATGCCTCTTTTGATACATGACAATATCCTGCTGGCTTTGGAAGCAGCAGCCTGACATTGCATGCTATTCTGTAGTCTGTGATCTACATGTACACCCAGATCCTTCTCTACGAGTGACTCTCCCAGTTTTATCCCCCCTAAGACATATGACCCATGCATGTTATTTGTACCCAGATGCATAACTTTAAATTTATCCACATTAAATCTCATTTACCAAGTGGATGCCCAGACACTTAGTCTATCCAAGTCATCTTGTTACTTATACACATCCTCTATAGACTGTACCGTGCTACAAAGCTTGGTGTCATCTGCAAAGATAGAAACCGAGCTGTTAACGCCATCCTTTATATCATTGATAAATAAATTAAACAACAGCGGGCCCAGTACTGAACCTTGGGGTACACCACTAATAACCGGGGACCAATCAGAGTACGAATCATTGACCACCACTCTAGGGGTACGATCCGTGAGCCAGTGTTCAATCCAGTTACAAACTAAAGTTTCCAAGCCCAAAGACCTTAACTTACCTGTCACACGTCTATGAGGGACAGTATCAAATGCTTTAGCAAAATCCAGAAACACTATATCCACAGCCATTCATCTGTCAAGGCTTCTGCTCACATCTTCATAAAAGCAAATTAGATTGGTTTGACAACTTCTATCCTTAGTAAACCCATGCTGGTTATCACTTATAATACTATTATCCCCTATGTATTCCTGTTTGTAATCCCTTATAAGTCCTTCAAACAATTTACCCACAATGCAAGTTAGTATTAATTGTTACATGACAAGACTTTATTCCAGATGTGCAGGCATGTGGATATAGGATGCTGATGTACACTGCTGTTTTATGTGTATTTTTGAGGTGGGAAGGGGGGGGGGGGGGAATACGGAAGATCATGCCTTGGTTCATGGGGCAACATAGTATATGACCTCTATCGATGTGAGAAAGTTTGCGGGATGTGTAATGCCATTCTGGGGGCCGCGTCAGGTGCTATGGTGAATATATGAAAGAATGTTGTTGCGCTTCGGCCAAGCGCAAGTATGTAGCTATAGATAATGTATGTCACTGTAATATTTAGTATCTTTAGGATGTTGAACTTGTAGGTTAACAACGGTAACAGTGATGGGATATGCTGAATAATGCTTCCTATATGCGAATCTCCCTTATGGGGATGAATAGATTGCCGGAGTATTGGAAAGGAGGACGACGGCAATTACTCTTTGGTTGGTAGGGCACCGTATTACGTTTCGTTTCTTGTCATTACAAACCCATCACAACCATATTATCATCTCACAAAAATACACAAAAATCCCAACCGTCCGCCAGGCCGCCCCATAATTTCAGGCATCAATAGCCCCACGTCCAATTTATCCCAATATCTAGACCTCATTCTGCAGAAACACGTCCTTACATTACCTAGCTATCTCAAAAATTCTGACGATCTTATTCTAACATTACAAGATATCGAATGGAATACTGAATGTTTATTCATCACCATGGATGTTACTGCGTTGTATAGCAACATCCAACACCATATTGGCCTATTATGTATCAATGATATATTAAAGAAGGATCCCTCGATACCAGAACCACAGAAAAAGTTTCTTCTAAACTGTTTTGAAATTATCCGAACAGCATTTTTTTTTTATTATGATGGTGCCTCCTACCATCAAATACACGGTACGGCGATGGGTACCAGGGTGGCACCTTTGTATGCAAACCTTGTGATGGGCAGGTTTGAAGATTCCTTCATAACCTCACAAAAACTGTTTCAGGACCATGTGGTGGTTTACAAGAGGTATATTGATGATTTGTTCCTGATCTGGAAAGGACCGAAAAAATACATTCCAGAATTCATAGATAGCATCAATAATAACAACTGGAGGCTCACCCTCACAACCAATCCAGAATCCATACTGCTACATATTTCAAAAAGGTAGATGCAAACAGTTACCTCTCCTTCAATAGCGCACATCTCAAAAAATGGAAGACCAATATTCTATTTAGTCAGTTTAAAAGAATTCGGAAAAACTGTACCACAACAAATAAATTTCACCAACAAGCATCATTACTAACCAAATGATTTCAAGCTAAGGGATACCTCAACAAACTCATAAATGAATCCCGTAGCAGAGCTAACCAATTATCCCAAGAAGAGTGCTTAGCTGGAAAAAAGAAATCATCTGAGTGGGTCGTACCACTCAGGAGCTACATCTCAGATTAAACAACCACAGACTGAATATTAAGAAGGTATATGCCTTACATATTGTCTCCCGCCATTGCCGGGAAAAACACCCACTGAATAAAAATCCCATTAAAATCTACCCAATAGACTATGTAGAAGATACCGTTCACAATAGATTTGAGGAATTGTCAAAACGTGAAATGTTTTGGATCTTTCGCCTTGGCACCTTAGCCCCAAGGGGTCTTAATGAAGCGGTGGAACTCATACGCTAAAAAAGATTAGGTCCATATGAATACACCAAATTCATCTGCTCCAGCACATGATACCTATGCTGCTCTGGACAGTTCCTGATACAGGCATCAGGTGTCAGTAGAAAGCACTGTGGACAAGACAAAAAAGAAATTCAAAAAGTAAAGAATTTCCTCTGTAGCACACAGCTGCAAATAATTTCAAAAGGTTTGAGATTTTTAAATAGAAGTCATTTACAAATCTCACACAAAAGAAAAGTGACAATGTCCGGCACTGCTGGGGTACACTAGTTGGGACTAGGGGTTTGGTATGTCATATATGAGAACAATTTAGAGATATGGTTGTGCTCTGATTCGCTAGAAACAGCAAGAAATCCAAACTTCTTAATCCAAGTAGAATGAAGACAAACCGGCACTCACCATTCTTCTCTTTAAAATTCCTTCTTTATTGCAAAATACTCACAACATATAGGTGGGAGAGGGATTGACGTGGGGGGTACACAAACAGGTGACAGATTCTGTTTCACTCGGCTAGCGAGTTTCCTCCGGCCATGAAAGTTAGGAACGTGTGCTGGTTCTTATACAGGTGAGAGGTGGACCCAAAATTAATCTGGACCACCTACCTGCTATGACGTGATTAGTGTGAACTCTATGGCTCACACCATTGGCTGTAAGTCGCCATTTTATATACTCGTCTGAAGAACTCAGAACAAACACTCAAGCGCGCCTGATCGCCCATGTAATTGAAGCCCACCGGGGACAGACAGACCTGTTAAAATTTTCAAGAATAGAAAGAGTAAGACCCAGACCAGGAATAAATCTAGACAAATATTTATTACAACGGGAAACTTTTTGGATTATACATACTGCCGCAGCAGGCCCGCTAGGGTTAAATGAGAAAGTGGATTATGCACCGTGTCTTTAAATACCCTGTTTATACGTAGTATTTGTATGTTTGCTCTGAGTTCTTCAGACGTGTATATAAAATGGCGACTTACAGCCAATGGTGTGAGCCATAGAGTTCACACTAATCACGTCATAGCAGGTAGGTGGTCCAGATTAATTTTGGGTCCACCTCTCACCTGTATAAGAACCAGCACACGTGAAAGTAAACTGTGCTGGTTAACTCAGTGGAGCTGTTCGGGACCGCCACGATAAAATCGCAGTGTCCCGAACAACTTGCTGAACAGCTGAAGGGTCCCTACCTGCCTCCTCCCTGTCCGATCGCCAAATGACTGCTCCTTGCCTGAGATCCAGGCAGGAGCAGTCGAGCGGCGATAACACTATTGCCAGGCAGTGATCTGTGTAGAAGATCAGTGTATGCAGTGTTATAGCCCCTTATGGGAGCTATAACATTGCAAACATTTTTAAATAAAGATCATTTAACCCCTTCCATAATAAAAGTCAGAATCACCCCCCTTTTCCCAATAAAAAAATAAAACAGTATAAATAAAAATAAACATATGTGGTATCGCCGCATGCGTAAATGTCCAAACTATAAAAATATAATGGTAATTAAACAGCATGATCTATGGCGTACGCATAAAGAAATTCCAAAGTCCAAAATAGCATATTTTTGGTAAGTTTTTATACCATAAAAAAGTGAATAAAAAGCGATCAAAAAGTCCGATCAAAACAATAATGATACCAATAAAAACGTCAGATCACGGCACAAAAAAATGAGCTATCATACTTCCTCATATGCGGAAAAATAAAAAAGTTATAGGGGTCAGAAGAGAACATTTTTAAACGTATACATTTTCCTGCATGTAGTTATGATTTTTTCCAGAAGTACGACAAAATGAAACCTATAGAAGTAGGGTAACATTTTAATCATAAGGACCTACAGAATAAAGAAAAGGTGGAATTTTTACTGGAAAAGGCACTGCGTAGAAACGGAAGCCCCCAAAATGTACAAAATGGCAGCTTTTCTTCAGTTTTGTCGCACAATGATTTTTCTGTTTCACCGTGGATTTTTTGGTAAAATTACTAATGTCATAGCAAAGTAGAATTGGTGGCACAAAAAATAAGCCATAATATGGATTTTTAGGTGCAAAATTGAAAGCGTTATGATTTTTAGAAGGTTATGAGGAAAAAATGAAAATGCAAAAACGGAAAATACCCTGCATCATTAAGAGGTTAAAGTGTAAAAATAAAAGTAAAAAAAGTAAAAAAAAAAAAATTTGCTAAATCCCCTCCCCCAATAAAAAATGTAAATTGTCCCATTTTCCCTATTACACCCCCGAAAAGTGTAAAATAAAAAAAAATGTAATAAACATATTTGGTATAGCCATGTGCGTAAATATCCGAACTATTAAAATATAATGTTAATGATACCGTACGGTGAACTGTGTGAATGTTAAAAAAAAGTCCAAAATTGCAGCTTTTTTTTATAACATTTTATTTTTAAAATTTTTTATAAAAAATGTATTAAAAGTTTTATATATGCAAATATGATATCAATAAAAAGTACAAATCACGGTGCAAAAAATGAGCCCTCATACCGCCGCTTATGCAGAAAAATGAAAAGGTTTATAGGTCTTCAAAATTGAGGGATTTTAAACGTACTAATTTGGTTAAAAAGTTAGCGATTTTTTTAAGCGCAACAGTAATAGAAAAGTACGTAATCATGGGTATAATTTTAATTGTATTGATCGAAAGAATAAAGAACACATGTCAGTTTAACCGTAAATTGTACAGCGTGAAAATGAAACCTTCCAAAATTTGTTAAATTGCAGTTTTCTTTAAAATTTTCCCACACAAATAGTATATATTTTGTTACGCCATACATTTTATGGTAAAGTGATTGCATTACAATGAACAACTGGTTGCGCAAAAAACAAGCCCTCATACTAGTCTGTGAATGGAAATACAAAAGAGTTATGATTTTGTGAAGATGAGGAGGAAAAAAACAAAAATGTAAAAATAATCCTTAAGACCAAAATGGGCTGAGTCCTTAAGGGGTTAAAGGAGTAGTCCAGTATTAGAAAAACGTATCCCCTACACAAAGGATTCATTTATGTCAATTTAATAAAAAAATAAAAAAAATACCAAAGATTTCTAACTTTCTATTTTCACTTTGGTATTGAGTGCAGAATGATGGGGGAAATTATTATTATTTTTTATTTTATATCAGCGCGTGTCCGCGACATATGAACATGTGAAAAAAGAGAACTAGTCAGAAAACTCTCCAACTGCCCTAAAGGACTGAATACAGCATCAAATCTACAGCAGATCCTATATGTGGGCTTGTACTCTTAAATAGGCCCACTGGGGCAGTCTACCTGATGCCATCAAATGGCCAAAAAAGGAAAACTGTGGCCCAAACCATCGAGATCATGGCAGAAGACATTGTGTTTGCAGGTACAGCAGTACACACAAGTACATGCATATGTGCATTGCTTTGCTGGCAAACTTGGGCAACTTGGACATTGGCAGTTACTGTATCATGTGGTCACTGTTGTAGCATTTACTACCTTTTGGGCACTTAATTGGACTAGAATTACTTTGGACACTGTCTATCCTCAGTAACCCTGAAGACATATTGTGGAGGCATATGTGAACTGTTTTAAGTCTGCTCCTCTGTGCTATATGGTCATGTTTATATTAAAGAAAAATGTTCAGTGGTAAGAAATGTATTCCCTATCTGCAAGATAGGGGATAAGTGTCTGATAGCAGGGGGTCTGACCGCTGGGATCCCCCATGATCGCCCATACGGGGCTCCGACTCTACTCTATTAGAGCGGGTTTTGTGCCCAGCACGTCAGCTGATCGAAACACTCCCCCTTTATTCATCTCTATGGGAGAGGCAGAGACACACAAACACTGTGTTTGGACCAGGGCAATAGGTAATACAGGAATTAGTAGTTCTCTACCAACCACTTTATCATTTTTTAAGATTAATAATGCTGTTGTAGGGAAGGTTTGGGACAGCATGTGTAGGTTCATGACAAGTCTTACAAAATGAGATTGTAAATGAGCTTTTATTCTAGTTGTGTAAAATGCCTCCTGGGGTTATTTGTGGAAGGTATGCTATTTTTAAAATCCAAAGAATGATTTTCACTTAACACACATTAGAATGCTCAGCAGGACTTTGGATAAGTTTGTCAAACTAACCAGATCAGCCGTCCCACAAATCCTATTAGCTGCCATCACACTTACTGAGGAGTCAGTAAGCCGGTACATCTCATTCCAGCCAGACTGCCAAACAAACCTTGTTAAAAAAAAGTCCAGTATTTTCCCCATCAATCACTTCTGCCCAGTAGGGAATCAATATCCCATGAGGCAGAGCTGACATTCTAAGCACTGCATAGATGGGATTTAATTTATAATATATATACAATTTAATGGGACGGGGATAGCAGACGGTAGGTAACCGTCAAAGCCTCTCTGGGCCTTATTTCAGAGGGTAATACATAATATCAAATTAAGTGCTATTCAACAGCTGTGATAGAAGAATGGGAATTATAAAATGAAAAAGAAAGAAATAACAGCTGGAAAGTAAGGAAGCCAACAGCTAGACTTGTACTCCAAGTGCATATGTCTAGGCCATTATTTTTCATGGTCTGTTGTAGGATGCAGGAAGATCATGTAAAACAATCCTAGCTATTTATTGATCTTGTAAAATGTGCTGATCTTGAATATTACTGCCACATTTGAAGAAATATTTATTCTTAAAGAAACATTCAATTGTTCTTCTGTACTCTGCAAGATAAAATGACAAAATAAAAATGTGACAAACACTTGATAGACAGTAACATGTTAACACTTCATAATCCTAGAGTATGAGAAGAGAATATGGCACATTGAGTAGGATACTATTTTATTACCTCTAGGCATTTGTCATTTGTGTCAGCTTGATGAAGACTGTATAGCCGGCATAAATTGAATTCTGCATCACACAGTTAACCCATGTTATGGTGAAAGAAGTGAAAGTGGCCATACTTTTTAGCAGGCAGCAGGACAGCAGGCAGAATTATTTCCTGGTGTGTCTGTGTTCATGGCACCCTGTGGGGGCTCACATAAAAAAGTTAGCATAAACTGGGACCCTCTCTAGGAATCTCATAGAAGCTACAGAGTCTGCCTTTTTTCATACATATGATCTTCATTGTATTGTTAGGATATCACTCAAGTTGTGCCACCTTCTGTAGCACAAATTAATGTAAATGTTAACCCCTTAACGGCCACAGACGTAAATGTACATCCTGGTGCAGCGGTACTTAGCGCACCAGGGCGTACATTTATGTCCTGTATATGACTGGGAGCATCGGAGCGGTGCTCGCATCATACACGGCAGGTTACGGCTGTTAGCAGCGGCCGGGGACCCGCCGGAAATGGCCGACATCCGTGATTGCGCGGATATCCACCATTCACCCCCTCAGATGCTGTGATCGGTACAGATCCGTGCACATGTTAAATAGATGATCGGATCGCCCGCATCGCTGCTGCGGGGATCCAATCATCTGTGATGGCAGACAGAGGTCCCCTCACCTGCCTTTGTCTGTCTCCCGGCATCTCATGCTCTGGTCTGAGATCAAGCAGATAATACTGATCAGTGCTTTGCCCTTTGCAAAGCACTGAACAGTATTAGAAATCAAATGATTGCTATAGATAGTCCCCTATGGGGACATAAAAAGTATTAAAAAAAATATTTGAAAAATGTAAAAAAAAAAAGTAAAAATCCCCTCCAATAAAAATTGTCAGTTTTTCCCATTTTACCGCCCCCCCCCCAAAAAGCGTAATTTTTTTAAATAAACATATTTGGTATTACCGCGTATGTAAATGTCCAAAACATCAAAATATAATGTTAATGATCCTGCACAGTGTGCGGCGTAAGCGTAAACATTTTTTTAAAAAGTCCAAAAATGCTGCTTTTTAGTCACAATTTATTCCACAAAAAATGTATAAGAAAATTATCTAAAAGTTGTATATATGCAAATGTAATATCAATAAAAAGTATTACGGCGCAAAAAATGAGCCCTCATACCGCCCTATGTACGGAAAAGTGAAAAAGTTATAGATGGTCAAAAAAGGGCGATTTTAGATTACTGATTTTGTATATAATAATGGGTATCATTTGTCTTAATTGTCTTGACCCACAGAATAAAGAACACATGTAATTTTTTACCATAAAGTGTACAGTGTGAAAACAAAACCCTCCAACATGTGCAAAATTGTGGTTTTCATAAAATTTTCCTCCCTTAAAGAAATAATTTTATGGTAAAATGAGAGGTTTCATTACAAAGTACAATTGACCATGCAAAAAATAAGCCCTTATATGGGTCTGTAGATGGAAATATAAAAGAGTTATGGATTTTAGAAGGCGAGGAGGAAAAAACTAAAACGCAAAAATAAAATTGGCCTGGTCCTTAAAGTGTACCTTAAAGATCCAACAAAATTTTAAATATATCATTCAGTACCTAATCCTGACCATGTACATCTAATTTATGTGTCTAGCACCTTTATTTTTTTATTATACTTTTAATTTAGCTCACTAGTCTGAATTCCTCTCAAAGGGAGGGGGCGTGGCCTCACTGTGCAGGTCTCCACCCCCTCTCTCAGTATGCTGTCTACTCACATCTCCCCTGGCATTAGCAAAACTACAACTCCCAGCTTGTCCTCACTGACAGTAGCTGGACATAAGATGACAGTGGGAGGATTTTTCATCCAGCTGTGAGCCCTGCACTCACAGCTGTCAATCAAGGAAGTGTGTCCATGACATAGGTGATGATGCATGGACACAGCAGGACTAGTATGTGTCAGACCAGGCAGGGGGGGGGGCAGTTGTTTGACTGGCTTTTTCAGTATGAAATACTGAAAATTTTCTAATGAAAGCAATTGCAAAACCTATTAATTTTGTATGCTTTATAACATTTCAAAAGATTTTGTATCTGACAGTGCCCATTTGAGGTTAAAATGTCTTGATCTTTAAGGGGTTAATTATGACTATGATGGAAAGATATCGGAGAACATACTGCAATGCAGCTTGCAGTGTATGGACTGCAGTAGTCACAGACCAGCTAAAGTTTTGGTTCTGATCCCTGTCCACTGCTTAACCTCTTAAGGACCCAGCCATTTTACACCTTAGGACCCGGCCATTTTTTGAACATCTGACCACTGTCACTTTAAACATTAATAACTCTGGAATGCTTTTAGTTATCAATCTGATCCCGAGATTGTTTTTTCGTGACATATTCTACTTTAACATAGTGGTAAAAAAATTTTGTAACTTGCATCCTTTCTTGGTGAAAAATTTGAAAATGTTATGAAAAATTTGAAAATTTTGCATTTTTCTAACTTTGAAGCTCTCAGTTTGTAAGGAAAATGGATATTCAAAATATTTAAATTTTTTTTTCACATATACAATATGTCTACTTTATGTTTACATCATAAAATTGACAAGTTTTTACTTTTGGAAGACACCAGAGGGCTTCAAGGTTCAGCAGCAATTTTCCAATTTTTCACAAAATTTCCAAACTCACTATTTTTCAGGGACCAGTTCAGGTTTGAAGTGGATTTGAAGGGTCTTCATCTTAGAAATACCCCACAAATGACCCCATTATAAAAACTGCACCCCCCAAAGTATACAAAATGATATTCGGTCAGCCTTTTAACCCTTTAGGTGTTTCACAGGAATAGCAGGAAAGTGAAGGAGAAAATTCACAATCTTCATTTTTTACACTCGCATGTTCTTGTAGACCCAATTTTTGAATTTGTACGAGGGGTAAAAGGAGAAAATGTATACTTATATTTGTAGTCCAATTTCTCTCGAGTAAGCACATACCTCATATGTCTATGTAAATTGTTCAGCGGGCGCAGTAGAGGGCTCAGAACCGAAGGAGTGACAAGGGGATTTTGGAGAGTACGTTTTTCTGAAATGGTTTTTGGTAGGCATGTTGCATTTAGGAAGCCCCTATGGTGCCAGGACAGCAAAAAATACCCACATGCCATACCATTTTAGAAACAAGACCCCTTGAGGAACGTAACAAGGAATAAAGTGAGCCTTAATACCCCACATGTGTTTCACGACTTTTGCATATGTAAAAAAATAAAATAAAATTTCACTAAAATGTGTGATTCCCCCCAAATTTCACATTTTTTCAAGGGTTAATAGCAGAAAATACCCCCCAAAATTTGTAACCCCATCTCTTCTGAGTATGGAGGTACCCCATAAGTTGACCTGAAGTGCACTACGAGCGAACTACAATGCTCAAAAGAGAAGGAGTCATATTTGGCTTTTTGAGAGCAAATTTTGCTCGGGGGCATGTCCCATATAGGAAGCCCCTATAGTGCCAGGACAGCAAAAAATACCCACATGGCATACCATTTTGGAAACTAGACCCCTTGAGGAACATAACAAGGAATAAAGTGAGCCTTAATACCCCACACGGGTTTCACGACTTTTGCATACGTAACAAAAAAAAAAAAAAATGTCATTAAAATGGGTGTTTCCCCCCAAATTTCACATTTTTGAAAGGGTTAATAGCAAAAAATACCCCCCAAAATTTGAAACCCCATCTCTTCTGAGTATGGAGGTACCCCATAAGTTGACCTGAAGTGCACTACGAGCGAACTACAATGCTCAGAAGAGAAGGAGTCATATTTGGCTTTTTGAGAGCAAATTTTGCTCGGGGGCATGTCGCATTTAGGAAGCCCATATGGTGCCAGGACAGCAAAATAAACCCCACATGGCATACCATTTTGGAAACTAGACCCCTTGAGGAACGTAACAAGGGGTACAGTGAGCATTTACCCCCACTGGTGTCTGTCAGATCTTTGGAACAGTGGGCTGTACAACATTTTTAATTTGCACAGCCCACTGTTCCAAAGATCCGTCAGACACCAGTGGGGGGTAAATTCTCACTGCACCCCTCATTACATTCCATGAGGGGTGTAGTTTCCAAAATGGGGTCACATGTGGGGTTTAGTTTTTTTTGCGTTTGTCAAAACCGCTGTAACAATCAGCCACCCCTGTGCAAATCACCTCAAATGTACATGGCGCACTCTCCCTTCTGGGCCTTGTTGTGCGCCCCCAGAGCACTTTGCGCCCACATATGGGGTATCTCCGTAGTCGGGAGAAATTGCATTACAAATTTTGGGGGCTTTTTTCCCTTTTACCTCTTGTCAAAATGAAAAGTATAGGGCAACACCAGCATGTTAGTGTAAAAAATTTATTTTTTTACACTAACATGCTGGTGTAGATCCCAACTTCACATTTTCATAAGGGGTGAAAGGAGAAAAAGCCCCCCAAAATTTGTTAGGCAATTTCTCCCGAGTACGGCGATACCCCATATGTGGCCCTAAACTGTTGCCCTGAAATACGACAGGGCTCCAAAGTGAGAGCATTGCATAGGGGTGGACATAGGGGTATTCTACGCCAGTGATTCCCAAACAGGGTGCCTCCAGCTGTTGCAAAACTCCCAGCATGCTTGGACAGTCAACGGCTGTCCAGCAATACTGGGAGCTGTTGTTTTGCAACAGCTGGATGCTCCATTTTGGAAACAGTGGCGTACCAGACGTTTTTCATTTTTATTGGGGAGGGGGGCTGTGTAGGGGTATGTGTATATGTAGTGTTTTTTACTTTTTATTTTATTTTGTGTTAGTGTAGTGTAGTGTTTTTAGGGTACAGTCACATGGGCGGGGGGTTACAGCGAGTTTGAGCTGCCGCGCAAAATTTGCTGCATCGCAAACTTGCAGCCTGATACTCACTGTAAGCCCCTGCCCATGTGAATGTACCCTGTACATTCACAGGGGGGGGGGGGACCTCCAGCTGTTGCAAAACTACAACTCCCAGCATGCACAGTCTATCAGTGCATGCTGGTAGTTATAGTTTTGCAACAGCTGGAGGCACACGGGTTGGGAAACACTGAGTTAGGAAACAGACAATGTTTCCCAACCAGTGTGCCACCAGTTGTTGCAAAACCACAACTCTCAGCATTCTCAAGCATGCTGGGAGTAGTAGTTGGCAACATCTTTAGAGCCAGATGTTGCCGAACTACAACTCCCAGCATGCTTGGAGTTGTAGTTTTGCAACATCTGGAGGACTACAGTTTGCAGACCACTAATACAGTGGTTCTCAATCTGTGCCCTTCCAGATGTTGCAAAACTACAACTCCCAGTATGCCAAAACTGTCCAGGCATGCTGGGAGTTGTAGTTCTGCAACATCTGAAGGGCCAGATGTTACAGAACTACAACTCCCAGCATGCCTGGACAGTAAGGGCATGCTGAGGATGTGTAGTTTTGCAACATCTGGAAGGGCACAGTGGTCTCCAAACTGTGGACCTCCAGATGTTGCAAAACTGCAACTCCCAGCATGCCCAGACGCCAAGGGCTGTCTGGGCATGCTGGGAGTTGTAGTTTACAGGGTCCCAATACAGCAATGCATGTCGCTTTACGGCGACGTGCATTGCTGTAAAGGGCCCGGCCGCGGCTGAAGATCTACTCACCTGTCGCCGCCGCCGCCATCTTCCTCGCCGGGATCCGGGTCTTCAGGGACGAGGTAAGTACCGGGGCCGTTCCCCAGCACTCCCCCATCCCCCGCAGCGTCCTCTGGTCTTCCTCCCGTCCTCTCCGGACTTTCAGGGGCCGGGCAGGACGGGAGGAAGTAACCGCCCCCCCCCCCCCCTGCGATTGGTCGGTTAGTTAACCGACAGATCGCAGGGAATAGGAGGAGGTGGCAGGTTTGCCACCTCGCTCCTATACTTTAGCATGGTCCTGGCTGTCTGTGACAACCGGGATCATGCGAAATTACCGGGCGGTCGGGTCCCAGAGACCCGATCAGCCCGGTATCGCCGCAGATCGCAAGGGCGATTTCCCTTGCGATTTGCGGCGATCGCCGACATGGGGGGCCTACATGGCCCCCCTCGGCGTTTGCCCTGGATGCCTGTGAAGGATTTCAGCAGGCATCCAGTTCCGATCTCTGCCCGGTGCGCGGCAGAGACCGGAAAACGCCAGGGCGTATGGATATGCCCTGGGTCCTTAAGGCCCAGGGTGTGAGGGAGTATCCATACGCCCTGGGTCCTTAAGAGGTTAAAATGCTTACAATGTGCACTGTGCACAGTCTAATAAATCATGTTTTCCATCATGTATACAGCCATGTGTAAGTGTTTTGCTTTACTGGAGAAGACATGGAATTAGGATGAACTCTAGGTATAAGGCAAGGCAAGAGAAGCAGTTTGATGCTTTGGGAACTTGGAAATCTAGCGTTCAAAAGGGTGTTTAACCCCTTAAATGGTACCTGTCACTATCATGAAAGTTAATATATTATAGATTAGCCTATTTGAATTACTTTTCTAATATACTTCTTAATAAAATTATGTAACTTTGTGGTTAAATTAACCCCTAAAAGTTTGGCCATCAGGGGTCCTCCTTCTAGACCTGCCTGCAGTTCTGCTAGCAGATTGTCTCCTGCAGCAGCCTGGCACAGACAAAAGTCAGGAAATACAGATGGGACCTCAGCTCAGCAAAGTGTATACACTGTATAGACCCAAAGGATGTCCAGGCATGCTGGTAGTTGTAGTTTTGCAACATCTGGAATCACCTTGGTTGGGAAACACTGCTGTAGAGTCATGATGCCGTTAGTGCATAGTCCAAAATATTGTGATTAAAACTGCTGAATATTTCTGCTCCCTTTGCAAGATGCTGGGCAGAGTTGTCGCACTGTAAAGTTCAGTGCACAGAGCTGAGGGGGGGGGGGGTGCTGTCTAAGCCAATCACAGTCCATCACACACTGAACTGTGTTCAGAGCCCTAAACTGACCCTAAAACCGCTCTCCCTGCCTACTTGTCCATCCACCCTAACCGGTGGATCGACTACTGGACGCCGGTCCATCCCTGAACTAAAGTGCAGGGGCCTAATAAAAACAAATAATAATAAATAGTCGATCACAAACCAGAAACATAACAGAAACATAGAACACTATAACAGATTAAGTTCAGAGGATACAGATCAGTGAGCAGCACAGGAGACACTATGGATCAACGGTCATGAACAGAGAACACTATAGATTAGCAGACATGAACAGAGGACTCAGTGGTTGTGAACAGAGGACACTATAGATCTGTGGTCGTGAACAGAGGACACTATAGATCAGTAGTCATGTACAGAACCTCAGAGATCTGAATAAAGAACTAATAAACATATAGAGTTCAAATCACCAGACAGGAAAACGGATAAGTCAACAGACTTTAGGAACAGACAGGAATATAGCATAATCCCCCAGAACATCCAGTAGACACAAGGTCCCCATGGACAAGAAACAGAGATCTATCTCTAATCAGGAATATTTGCATTCCCTATGCAAGACCTCCAGTAGACACCAAGTCCCCATGGACAGGTAATTGGGATGCCTACATACACAGGATATATTTAAAGAACAATGTTCACACTGAATACAAGACAGGAAAAGCAATCCCTAGAACACCTCCAGTAGACAAGGAGTACCCATGGGACGGTAACAGGGATGCAGGCATAGGACACTGTTCACACAAACTGGGCACTCCACTATAGGAGTAGCCATTAATAATAAATCCAAATAGACTACTGGCCTGCGGCACACTGCACTGTGTGGTCAGGATACTGGCCCAGTAGGAAAACAGAAATATAAAACACTGAACTTCACATAAACGGGTACAAGAGAAAACACAGTGGGAACAGACACATAGCAGAAAGGATAAACAAATCCTAAAACTGACTAAACAAACACAGCTTAAAATCAACTAAGAGCATGCCACCTAACATGGCTAAAACAAGAAAATACAAAGTGTATGATAAAACATAGATAGTAGATTAAAAGCTCAAACAAAGAGTGTTTCACCAAGCCCCCATTATTAGCATAGCCAGCATGTTAGCAACTATACATCAGGAAGTCAATCAGTAAATTAAGTCAATCACCAGCACTGAAGCTAGTCAATGCTGAACTTAAATAGACACACCCTAAAGGCATTTGGATGACAGAGGCTGAGGCTGAAAAACCAGAGACATTAACTATTCCCAGCCTGGGGAACCTAAAACTGTTCACACACAAGCAATCCAATAGCTGTATGTGAACACAGACCAGGACAGACATGACAGCATAGCAGAGTAGGGGAGGAGGTTGTCCCCAGCAGGGTTTCAGATGATGTCACACCTGCTGGGTAATGCCCCTTCCCAGTCTGTGGATCTGACGAAGACTAAGCAGAGTATACAGCACAATATCAAGGTAGAAAACTAAAAAGAAAATAAAGGCAGGTGGTGGTTTATCATGATGGGGGGAGTGAATTGTGAGTATTAAAAAATGTCAAAGATCATGACAGGTACTCTTTAACCCCTTAAGGACCCGGGGTTTTTCCGTTTTTGCATTTTCGTTTTTTCCTCCTTACCTTTAAAAAATCATAACTCTTTCAATCTTTCAATTCTATTTTGTAATGATATCAGTCATTTTACCCAAAAATCTACGGCGAAACGGAAAAAAAAATCAATCTGAGAAAAAACATTTTGTAACTTTTGGGGGCTTCCGTTTCTGCACAGTACATTTTTCAGTAAAAATTACACCTTCTTTTTATTCTGTAGGTCCATACGGTTAAAATGATACCCTACTTATGTAGGTTTGATTTTGTCGTACTTCTGGAAAAAATCAAAACTACATGCAGGAAAATTTATATGTTTAAAATTGTCATCTTCTGACCCCTATAACTTTTTTATTTTTCTGCGTATGGGGCGGTATGAGGGCTAATTTTTTGCACCGTGATCTGAAGTTTTTAGTGGTACCATTTTTGAATTGATAGGACTAAATGATTGATATTTTTATTCATTTTTTCATGATAAAAAAGTGACCAAAAATGCACTATTTTGGACTTTGGAATTTTTTTGCGCGCACGCCATTGACCATGCGGTTTAATTAACGATATATTTTTATAATTCGGACATTTCCGCACGCGGTGATACCACATATGTTTATTTTTATTTACACTGTTTTTTTTTTTATGGGAAAAGGGGGGTGATTCAAACTTTTAATAGGGGAGGAATTAAATGATATTTATTCACTTTTTTTTTCTCACTTTTTTTTGCAATGTTATAGCTCCCATAGGGACCTATAACATTGCACACACTGATCTTTTACATTGATCACTGGTTTCTCATAACAAACCAGTGATCGATGATTCTGCTGCTTGACTTCTCATGCCTGGATCTCAGGCACTGAGCAGTCATTCGGCGATCGGACAGCGAGGAGGCAGGTAGGGACCCTCCGGCTGTCCTGTAAGCTGTTCGGGATGCCGCGATTGCACCGCGGCTATCCCGAACAGCTCCCTGAGCTAACCGGCATGGTTTCACTTTCATTTTAGACGCGGCGTTCAACTTTGAACGCCGCGTCTAAAGGGTTAATAGCGCACGGCAGCACGATCAATGCCGCGCGCTATTAGCCACGGGTCCCAGGCCGGGCCCGACCCGCTTTGACTGCGTGGCCCTGCGTTATAGATCGGGAGTGGACTCAGGGCATACAGGTACGCCCTGGGTCCTTGACAGGTTAAGAACAGAGCCCATTTTGGCCTTAAAGGGGTACACCATTGGAAAACATTTTTTTAAACCAACTGATGCCAGAAAGTTAAACAGATTTGTAAATTACAAAATAAATAGGTGTGGGAGCTCTACATAAAACGGAAGGGGCCTAAGCCAAAGATACTGTGTTGCACATACCCAATGTGCCAAATATAACACTATAAAATATAAATTAAACAATCCTACTAGGCTATAGGTGGGAAAAAAGGAGACAATTGGGAAAGTTAGAATGAGAAAATGAAGAAAGAGAAATCAGGATTGTGTCTAATAAAATTACATTTATTGTGAAAAGTAAATGATGTAAAAGTGAGATAAAAAATTATATGGGATCTCACTTTTATATCATTTACTATTTACAATAAATGTAATTTTATTAGACACAATCCTGATTTCCCTTTCTTCATTTTCTCATTCTAACTGTCCCAATTTTCTATTTTTTTCAAACCTATGGCCTAGTAGGACTGTTTCATTTATATTTTATAGATTTGTAAATTATTTCTATTTAAAAATCTTAATCCTTTCATTACTTATCATCTGCTGTATGCTCCAGAGAAAGTTATTTTCTTTTCTATTCTTTTTGAATTTCCTTTCTGTCTGACCACAGTGCTCCCTGCTGACACCTCTGTCCATGTCAGGAACAGTCCAGAGCAGGATAGGTTTGCTATGGGGATTTGCTCCTACTCTGGACAGTTCCGAAAATGGACAGATGTGTCAGCAGAGAGCACTGTCGTCAGACAGAAAGGAAATTCAAAAAAGAACTTCCTGTGTACTAGAAGGATTAAGATTTTTAAATAGAAGTTATTTACAAATCTGTTTAACTTTCTGGCACCAGTTGATTTAAAAAAAAGAGAAAAAAAAAGGGAAAAGCCAGTTTCATTTTTGTGTTTTATGTTTTTTTTTCCTCCTTGCCTTCTAAAATCCATAACTTTTTTTTTCCATCTATAGAACATTATGAGGGCTTGTTTTTTGCTTGACCAATTGTACTTTGTAATGACACCTTTTATTTTTCTATATGTACGGTGCAACCAAAAAGATATTATTTTGTGGGGAAATTGAACAGAAAAAAAGCAATTTTGCAACTTTTGGAGGGCATCGTTTTTATGCAGTGTACTTTACAGTAAATTAATTTAGCAGCTAAGAAAGAAACAAAATTCCGAAACGGTACTAATACAAAGACCCTTGTCTGATGTGAACATAGAGCTGCGGTTTACAGATGGTAATGTCTCCAAACTCATCAACCATAACTATAACAGTAAAGATGACATGTTCAATGTAAGACAGGCAGACCAGAAAGGTACCCCGGGATGAAGGCTGGAACAGGTGAGGGAACCTCCATCCACCATCTTGGCTGATCTGATCCCTGCAGCCCTGCCATTAAAGGACAGGGCATAAGTGTTTGATCGCAGCCGTGCCATTATAAGTAGGGGGATAAGTGTTTGATCGCGGGGGGGTCCAACCTCTGGGACCCCCCGTGATCTCCTGAACAGGGCCCCACATTAGTGCTCAGTGAGAGCACTAATGCGCTTAGCATCAACCAAGAGAGGTCAACCGTTACATCCCCGCCCCCTCCCCATACAGTTCTATGGCATCATCCCATAGAGATACATGGAGGAGGCGTGTTGGCTGCAGCATCATACGGTGGACAGCACGCCTCCTGCAAGGGAGAGCCACGGCAGAGCCATGGCCCCCTGCAGGAGATCACGGAGGATCCCAGCGTTCAGACCTCCCGTGATCAAACACTTATCTCCTATACTGCGGATAGAGAATAAGTGTCTATTGTCCTTAAGGGGGTTAAAACGTACCTCCTACCTAAACATTGTTGCAGACCAAGCGCATCACATTATGGCAATAGTATTTCCAGCAGAATAATCCACCGTCACGATAAGTAGGGAAAAAAGGTAATTCTCACATCCTATGTAGGGATCGGTACAGACCTAAAACTTTCCTGACTACTTTCCCTACCAACTTGGACAGTCTAATCCACCCTAAATGGTGGCCCCCAACTGGGCAACGGTCCACAGGTGTCAGAAGTGTCAGACAGTCCAAGTCAGTAACAAACGGGCAAATCAATACAACACTGCAAACAAGGAGTAGGACAAGCAACTCTGACTCCCAGGGCCATGGCTACCTGAGATGATGCCCAGCATCAGCTGAAGTGGAAGAGACAACGCTGAAGCTTGGACAGGTGAATTTGTTACAGCAATGGTCGCAGTACAGGAACTCAGCAATAACTATAAGCACTAGAGAAGCGAAATATCACAATCACAGATGTCTGTAACAAGTAGATTCCTGTAACAAGCAGAAACTTGTCAGGGGATGTGAGCATCGGTGCTGCAGCTGCTTCACAGTGAGGAGCAGCTCTGCGCTGAGCACAGCCAGTTATCATGACTGTGTTGGGACGCTCCCAGTAGAGCATTGCCAGGACTGGACACGACACAGGAGCAAGGGCAGGTAATTATAGGACATGCATCTCCTGGAAAACGATAAACATTGTTAAAGGAATGGTTTGAGAAACATGACATACAGTTCAAGGTGTTGACTTTGCATCTAAATTTCCCAGGTCGCAGTACTCGAAAAACAAATGTGATTCATGTAGTTTAGACCTTACAACTTGTAGAAATGAATGTATCTGTTCTAATATTTTGATGCCAGATACCATAGGACACATTCAAAAGGTCTTGTGAAATCCATGCTACTATGGGGCAGAGACGTTTTGGTGGAATAAAGTGCATCTGAACAATAGTGAGCAGGTGTTATAGCACATCAGTTTATATTAAAACATGCTGCTGTGTAGTGACCCAATCATTATTATGCTTTCTGAAAAATTGAATGCCATGAGAGGTAATATAGTGGAACACTATGAGCGTGTGTGGACATGGTAACATGTATGCCCTCCTCCTACTATGCAAATATTAGATACTGTATGTCCTTATACTGATACCTTTGTTGGGTTTCCTTTACCCACCCTCTAAGCTTCTCCAATGCTTTCCCATATTTGTTATCGAAGATATGTGCCATGCTTTCTTTTTCTGTTTTTTTTTTTTGTATGATTTCTCATTATGCTGGTTTGTATCCCAGCTCTTGTTTCTGTATGCTGACCTTTTGCTGCCTGGGATGTTTTTCAATAAATTTACTCTAAGACAAAAATATTATTTAAAATAGTCTCTCAATGAATTTGATAAGGTTCAAAAACTGTCATGTGACCCATTACTCATGCAGTTTCAGTCCCCAGACCATAAGAAGCTCACAAAACATCATAAATCTCTATGTCATCTGACTCTGATGTACTGTTTATGTCACTTAGATGTGTTACACAAATCAAAATGTTTCTGTAAAGATAATATGTACTTTGAATTTATGAGCTAACACTTATTTTAATGACTGGTTATTAATATTCTATAAACACAAACAGTGTCCATGTAAATGGTGCAATGGGACATTGATGATTCATAGCATTTTACCATTGGATATCCAATGAGTTAGGTATACCAGTTGTATGTACATATGGTTCACAACAATCATACCTGCCTTTCTTAGCTGCTAGGAATCATAAGGATCTTCCAAGTAGAACTCTCTAAACATTTGCTTACAAGGAACAACACAACCAGAACAAACCTACTGATGATCCTCTAGATTAGTTGAGAGCACGTCTAAGAAATGCTCACAGTCGACACAAAAATATTGATACTGTACAGTGCATTCGGAAAGTTTTCAGACCCTTTCACTTTTTGTTGTAAATTTTTTTGCACATATTTTTTTAAACAATCAAGTTTTCATTCTGCACTTAATACCCCATAATAGAAATGTAAAAAAAAAAAAAAAAAGTGTGTAAGTGATTACAGCCTCCAGTCTTCTTGTATATGATGCCAAGAGGTTTTCACACTTGGAATTGTGGATTTTTTGTAATTTTCTGCAGATCCTCTCAAGCTCTGTCAGGTTGGATGGGGACCATTGGTGGAAGCCATTTTCATGACTCTCCAAAAATGTTTGATTTGGTTCAAGTCATGGCTCTGGATGTGCCACTTAAAGTGGTACTCCGGCCCTAGACATCTTATCCCCTATCCAAAGGATAGGGGATAAGGTATCTGATCGCGGGGGTCCCGCCACTGGGGACCCCCACAATCTCTCTTGCAGCACCCCCATTTCTCAGCTGCACAGAGCGAGGATCACTCTGTGGCTGATGACAGGTGATGCAGGAGACAGAGTATAGTGACATCATGGCTCCACCCCTTGTGCCATAATGTCCCACCCCCCTCAAAGCAAGTCTATGGGAGGGGGCGGGATGGCGGCCACGCCCCCTCCGATAGACTTGCATTGAGGGGGCATGGCGTTATGGCACAAGGGGGTGGAGCTGTGACATCACAATACTCTGTCCCATCCATCGCCCATTGGATAGGGGATAAGATGTCTAGGGGCGGAGTATCCCTTTAACCCCTTAACGACGCAGGACGTATATTTACATCCTGCGCCGGCTCCCGCGATATGAAGCGGGATCGCGCCGCGATCCCGCATCATATCGCGTCGGTCCCGGCGCTCATCAACGGCCGGGACCCGTGGCTAATACCACACATCGCCGATCGCGGTGATGTGCGGTATTAACCCTTTAGAAGCGGACCGCCGCTTCTAAAGTGAAAGTGAAAGTGACCCGGCTGCTCAGTCGGGCTGTTCGCGACCGCCGCAGTGTCCCGAACAGTTTGCAGGACACCGGGAGGGCCCTTACCTGCCTCCTCGGTGTCCGATCGGCGAATGACTGCTCCGTGCCTGAGATCCAGGCAGGAGCAGTCAAGCGCTGATAACACTGATCACAGGCGTGTTAATACACGTGTTACGCCGAGCGCTCCGGGTTCCCGCTCCTCCCCGGAGCGCTCGCTTCACCTCCTCCGCTGCAGCGCCCCGGTCACGTCCTCTGACCCGGGGCGCTGCGATCCTGCTACTAGCCGGGATGCGATTCGCGATGCGGGTAGCGCCCGCTCGCGATGCGCACCCCGGCTCTCCTACCTGACTCGCTCCCCGTCTGTTCTGTCCCGGCGCGCGCGGCCCCGCTCCCTAGGGCGCGCGCGCGCCGGGTCTCTGCGATTTAAAGGGCCACTGCGCCGCTGATTGGCGCAGTGGTTCCAATTAGAGTTATCACCTGTGCACTCCCTATATTACCTCACTTCCCTTGCACTCCCTTGCCGGATCTTGTTGCCTTAGTGCCAGTGAAAGCGTTCCTTGTGTGTCCCTTGCCAGTGTTTCCAGACCTTCTGCCGTTGCCCCTGACTACGATCCTTGCTGCCTGCCCCGACCTTCTGCTACGTCCGACCTTGCTTCTGCCTACTCCCTTGTACCGCGCCTATCTTCAGCAGCCAGAGAGGTGAGCCGTTGCTAGTGGATACGACCTGGTCACTACCGCCGCAGCAAGACCATCCCGCTTTGCGGCGGGCTCTGGTGAAAACCAGTAGTGGCTTAGAACCGGTCCACTAGCACGGTCCACGCCAATCCCTCTCTGGCACAGAGGGTCCACTACCTGCCAGCCGGCATCGTGACAGTAGATCCGGCCATGGATCCCGCTGAAGTTCCTCTGCCAGTTGTCGCTGACCTCACCACGGTGGTCGCCCAGCAGTCACAACAGATTGCGCAACAAGGCCAACAGCTGTCTCAACTGACCGTTATGCTACAACAGTTGCTACCACAGCTTCAGCAGTCATCTCCTCCGCCAGCTCCTGCACCTCCTCCGCAGCGAGTGGCCGCTCCTGGGATACGCTTATCCTTGCCGGATAAGTTTGATGGGGACTCTAAGTTTTGCCGTGGCTTCCTTTCCCAATGTTCCCTGCATCTGGAGATGATGTCGGACCTGTTTCCCACTGAAAGGTCTAAGGTGGCTTTCGTAGTCAGTCTTCTGTCCGGAAAAGCCCTGTCATGGGCCACACCGCTCTGGGACCGCAATGACCCCGTCACTGCCTCAGTACACTCCTTCTTCTCGGAAATCCGAAGTGTCTTTGAGGAACCTGCCCGAGCCTCTTCTGCTGAGACTGCCCTGTTGAACCTGGTCCAGGGTAATTCTTCCGTTGGCGAGTATGCCGTACAATTCCGTACACTTGCTTCAGAATTGTCCTGGAATAATGAGGCCCTCTGCGCGACCTTCAAAAAAGGCCTATCCAGCAACATTAAAGATGTTCTGGCCGCACGAGAAATTCCTGCTAATCTACATGAACTTATTCACCTAGCCACTCGCATTGACATGCGTTTTTCTGAAAGGCGTCAGGAACTCCGCCAAGATATGGACTCTGTTCGCACGAGGCGTTTCGTCTCCTCGGCTCCTCTCTCCTCTGGTCCCCTGCAATCTGTTCCTGTGCCTCCCGCCGTGGAGGCTATGCAGGTCGACCGGTCTCGCCTGACACCTCAAGAGAGGACACGACGCCGTATGGAGAACCTCTGCCTGTACTGTGCTAGTACCGAACACTTCCTGAGGGATTGTCCTATCCGTCCTCCCCGCCTGGAAAGACGTACGCTGACTCCGCACAAAGGTGAGACAGTCCTTGATGTCTACTCTGCTTCTCCACGTCTTACTGTGCCTGTGCGGATGTCTGCTTCTGCCTTCTCCTTCTCTACAGTGGCCTTCTTGGACTCTGGTTCTGCAGGAAATTTTATTTTGGCCTCTCTCGTCAATAGGTTCAACATCCCAGTGACCAGTCTCGCCAGACCCCTCTACATCAATTGTGTAAATAATGAAAGATTGGACTGTACCATACGTTTCCGCACGGAGCCCCTTCTTATGAGCATCGGATCTCATCATGAGAGGATTGAACTTTTGGTCCTCCCCAATTGCACCTCGGAGATTCTCCTTGGACTTCCCTGGCTTCAACTTCATTCCCCAACCCTGGATTGGTCCACTGGGGAGATCAAGAGTTGGGGGTCCTCTTGTTCCAAGAACTGTCTAAAACCGGTTCCCAGTAACCCTTGCCGTAACTCTGTGGTTCCTCCAGTAACCGGTCTCCCTAAGGCCTATATGGACTTCGCGGATGTTTTCTGCAAAAAACAAGCTGAGACTCTACCTCCTCACAGGCCTTATGATTGCCCTATCGACCTCCTCCCGGGTACTACTCCACCCCGGGGCAGAATTTATCCTCTCTCTGCCCCAGAGACTCTTGCCATGTCCGAATACGTCCAGGAGAATCTAAAAAGGGGCTTTATCCGTAAATCCTCCTCTCCTGCCGGAGCCGGATTTTTCTTTGTCTCCAAAAAAGATGGCTCCCTACGTCCTTGCATTGACTACCGCGGTCTTAATAAAATCACGGTTAAGAACCGCTACCCCTTACCCCTCATCTCTGAACTCTTTGATCGCCTCCAAGGTGCCCACATCTTCACTAAATTGGACTTAAGAGGCGCCTATAACCTCATCCGCATCAGAGAGGGGGACGAGTGGAAAACGGCATTTAACACCAGAGATGGACACTTTGAGTATCTGGTCATGCCCTTTGGACTGTGCAATGCCCCTGCCGTCTTCCAAGACTTTGTCAATGAAATTTTTCGTGATCTATTATACTCCTGTGTTGTGGTATATCTGGACGATATCCTAATTTTTTCTGCCAATCTAGAGGAACACCGCCGGCATGTCCGTATGGTTCTTCAGAGACTTCGTGACAACCAACTCTATGCCAAAATTGAGAAATGTCTGTTTGAATGCCAATCTCTTCCTTTTCTAGGATATTTGGTCTCTGGCCAGGGACTACAGATGGATCCAGACAAACTCTCTGCCGTCTTAAATTGGCCACGCCCCTCCGGACTCCGTGCTATCCAACGCTTTTTGGGGTTCGCCAATTATTACAGGCAATTTATTCCACATTTTTCTACCATTGTGGCTCCTATCGTGGCTTTAACCAAGAAAAATGCTGATCCCAAGTCCTGGCCTCCTCAAGCAGAAGACTCCTTTAAACAACTCAAGTCTGCCTTTTCTTCGGCTCCCGTGCTCTCCAGACCTGACCCTTCCAAACCCTTCCTATTGGAGGTTGATGCCTCCTCAGTAGGAGCTGGAGCTGTTCTTCTACAAAAAAATCCTTCCGGGCATGCTGTCACTTGTGGTTTTTTCTCTAGGACCTTCTCTCCAGCGGAGAGGAACTACTCCATCGGGGATCGAGAGCTTCTAGCCATTAAATTAGCACTTGAGGAATGGAGGCATCTGCTGGAGGGATCAAGATTTCCTGTTATTATCTACACCGACCACAAGAACCTCTCCTACCTCCAGTCGGCCCAACGGCTGAATCCTCGCCAGGCCCGGTGGTCTCTGTTCTTTGCCCGATTTAATTTTGAGATTCACTTTCGTCCTGCCGATAAGAACATTAGAGCCGATGCTCTCTCTCGTTCCTCGGATGCCTCAGAAGTTGATCTCCCTCCGCAACACATCATTCCACCTGACTGCCTGATCTCCACTTCTCCTGCCTCCATCAGACAGACTCCTCCAGGAAAGACCTTTGTTTCTCCACGCCAACGCCTCGGAATCCTCAAATGGGGTCACTCCTCCCATCTCGCAGGTCATGCGGGCATCAAGAAATCTGTGCAACTCATCTCCCGCTTCTATTGGTGGCCGACTCTGGAGACGGATGTTGGGGACTTTGTGCGAGCCTGCACTATCTGTGCCCGGGATAAGACTCCTCGCCAGAAGCCCGCTGGTTTTCTTCATCCTCTGCCTGTCCCCGAACAGCCTTGGTCTCTGATTGGTATGGATTTTATTACTGATTTACCCCCTTCCCGTGGCAACACCGTTATTTGGGTGGTCGTTGATCGATTCTCCAAAATGGCACATTTCATTCCTCTTCCTGGTCTTCCTTCTGCGCCTCAGTTGGCTAAACAATTTTTTGTACACATTTTTCGTCTTCACGGGTTGCCTACGCAGATTGTCTCGGATAGAGGGGTCCAATTCGTGTCTAAATTCTGGAGAGCTCTCTGTAAACAACTCAAGATTAAATTAAATTTTTCCTCTGCATATCATCCCCAGTCCAATGGACAAGTAGAAAGAATTAACCAGATCCTGGGTGATTATTTGCGACATTTTGTTTCCTCCCGCCAGGATGACTGGGCAGATCTCCTTCCATGGGCCGAATTCTCGTATAACTTCAGGGTCTCTGAATCTTCCTCCAAATCCCCATTTTTCGTGGTGTACGGCCGTCATCCTCTTCCCCCCCTCCCTACCCCCTTGCCCTCTGGTCTGCCCGCTGTGGATGAAATTTCTCGTGACCTTTCCATTATATGGAGAGAGACCCAAAATTCTCTCTTACAGGCTTCTTCACGCATGAAGAGGTTCGCGGATAAGAAAAGAAGAGCTCCCCCCGTTTTTTCCCCTGGAGACAAGGTATGGCTCTCCGCTAAATATGTCCGCTTCCGTGTCCCTAGCTACAAGTTGGGACCACGCTATCTTGGTCCTTTCAAAATTCTGTGTCAAATTAATCCTGTCTCTTATAAACTTCTTCTTCCTCCTTCTCTTCGTATCCCTAATGCCTTTCACGTCTCTCTTCTCAAACCACTCATCCTCAACCGTTTTTCTCCCAAATCTGTTCCTCCCACTCCTGTTTCCGGCTCCTCGGACGTCTTCTCGGTCAAGGAGATTTTGGCTGCCAAAAAGGTCAGAGGAAAAAATTTTTTTTTAGTAGACTGGGAGGGTTGTGGTCCTGAAGAGAGATCCTGGGAACCTGAGGACAACATCCTTGACAAAAGTCTGCTCCTCAGGTTCTCAGGCTCCAAGAAGAGGGGGAGACCCAAGGGGGGGGGTACTGTTACGCCGAGCGCTCCGGGTTCCCGCTCCTCCCCGGAGCGCTCGCTTCACCTCCTCCGCTGCAGCGCCCCGGTCACGTCCTCTGACCCGGGGCGCTGCGATCCTGCTACTAGCCGGGATGCGATTCGCGATGCGGGTAGCGCCCGCTCGCGATGCGCACCCCGGCTCTCCTACCTGACTCGCTCCCCGTCTGTTCTGTCCCGGCGCGCGCGGCCCCGCTCCCTAGGGCGCGCGCGCGCCGGGTCTCTGCGATTTAAAGGGCCACTGCGCCGCTGATTGGCGCAGTGGTTCCAATTAGAGTTATCACCTGTGCACTCCCTATATTACCTCACTTCCCTTGCACTCCCTTGCCGGATCTTGTTGCCTTAGTGCCAGTGAAAGCGTTCCTTGTGTGTCCCTTGCCAGTGTTTCCAGACCTTCTGCCGTTGCCCCTGACTACGATCCTTGCTGCCTGCCCCGACCTTCTGCTACGTCCGACCTTGCTTCTGCCTACTCCCTTGTACCGCGCCTATCTTCAGCAGCCAGAGAGGTGAGCCGTTGCTAGTGGATACGACCTGGTCACTACCGCCGCAGCAAGACCATCCCGCTTTGCGGCGGGCTCTGGTGAAAACCAGTAGTGGCTTAGAACCGGTCCACTAGCACGGTCCACGCCAATCCCTCTCTGGCACAGAGGGTCCACTACCTGCCAGCCGGCATCGTGACAACACGCCAGTGATCAGGATGAGAGATCAGTGTGTGCAGTGTTATAGGTCCCTATGGGACCTATAACACTGCAAAAAAAAAGTAATAAAGGTCATTTAAAGGTCATTTAACATCTGCAAAAAAAAAGGAATAAAGGTCATTTAACCCCTTCCCTAATAAAAGTTTGAATCACCCCCCTTTTCCCATAAAAAAAAAAAAATAGTGTAAAAAAAAATAAAAATAAACATATGTGGTATCGCCGCGTGCGTAAATGTCCGAACTATAAAAATATATCATTAATTAAACCGCACGGTCAATGGCGTACGCGCAAAAAAATTCCAAAGTCATAAAAAGGCGCATTTTTGGTCACATTTTATACCATTAAAAAATGAATAAAAAGTGATCAAAAAGTCCGATCAAAACAAAAATCATACCGATAAAAACTTCAGATCACAGCGCAAAAAATGAGTCCTCATACCGCCCTGTAAATGGAAAAATAAAAAGTTATAGGGGTCAGAAGATGACATTTTTAAACGTATAAATTTTCCTGCATGTAGTTATGATTTTTTCCAGAAATACGACAATATCCAACCTATATAAGTAGGGTATCATTTTAACTGTATGGACCTACAGAATAATGATAAGGTGTAATTTTTACCGAAATATGCACTACGTAGAAACGGAAGCCCCCAAAAGTTACAAAATGGTGTTTTTTCTTCGATTTTGTCGCACAATGATTTTTTTTCCGTTTCGCCGTGCATTTTTGGGTAAAATGACTAATGTCAATGCAGAGTAGAATTGGCAACGCAAAAAATAAGCCATAATATGGATTTTGAGGTGGAAAATTGAAAGGGTTATGATTTTTAAAAGGTAAGGAGGAAAAAACGAAAGTGCAAAAACTGAAAAACTCTGAGTCCTTAAGGGGTTAAGGACATTGAAAGACTTTTTGGCAGACATGCACATCATTTAATCCTTGTGCTTAACAATTTGATTTGCGAGGTTAGTAAACCTCACTACTCTATGCTGTGTTAGCACTTTTAGCGCAGTGCGCTAAGCCTGTTAAGTGGTTTGCAAACCTGTTTATAACAAAAAATCCAATGTTTATAATTTTTTTTTATAAACAAATGCACTATGTCAACCTATATTTAAAGGCTCCAAAATGCTCCACAGAAACTCATGTAAATGACGTTGCATCCAAGGTGAAGAGTTTGACATATGTGAAGTCAGTCTCGAAAGGTGAGAGGCATCGGCTATACATCAGGCATGTCAGGGGAGGTTAAATTGAAAGGATCAACCATAAGCTATTTCATATAAAGCTCTGAAAGCACCACCTTAGTAAATACCTGTTACTAACCAAACCTAGCTCTAGTTACAGATTTGAGCAAACAGCCATGGCTCTAGCCAATACACACATCCATTTGCTGGGCAACTATATATTTTCTCCTCTGCTGCTTCTGCACTGTTCCTGCAGATGTGGGCAACAGCTCTTTCGCTATAGCTTACATTTGAAGGTGACTTTGGTCCTGTAGGCATACTGTAAAGAGAAGCTAATATTGACCAAATTCCTAAATTGTCCTTTGGATTGTTTGCCTGGTATCAGTTGGTTTCTCCTATAACTGCCAGAGAGAGCAAAAAGGACACTTCTAATTTTCATGACTTGGTCATCTCAGACCACGCTTCCGTGTCATGCTGATACTTATCATCCCGGTCCTGTTTTTATCTGGCGATATTCTGGTTACATAGTCCGAGATGACAATTTTGTGACCATCCTGAAGGGTTGGTGCGTTTGATTTAGTTCAGAGAATGTTTCCTTTGAATTGGCTGCTCCCCTCTGTTGGGGAAACCGCATAGGCGTTATTGTGCAGGTTAATCTCGTACATCTCCGTGATCAAAAATGCCAGTGATAATTTGAGGTCGGCTTACACTGCTTCCCTATCTATCACAAATTGTGAAGCATGAAAGGCGGTTAACATTGCGTTTGATTTGTGGACTGAGAGGAGGTGCCAGACCCATGCTAATCAACACCATGCTGGGCTGCTTGCTGGCTTGCTTAGCAAAGGGGAACAATGTGCCTCAACATATTTCTGCATTGCATCTCTCTCTCTTTTTCTCTTTCTCTCTCCCCATTATGGATCTTGATTTACAGGAAGTAATCAAAGTCCTGTCCAACAATAAGGTACTGGATTTGGATGTGTATGGGGGGGAGTGCTTTAAAGGGGTACTCCGGTAGAAAACAATTATTTTCTAATCAACTGGTGCCAGAAAGTTAAACAGATTTGTAAATTACTTCTATATTAAAATCTTAATCCTTCTAGTACTTATCAGCTGATGTATCCTCTATCGGAAGATGTATAGTCCTTTTCTGTATGACCACAGTGCCCTCTGTGGCACCTCTGTCCATGTCAGGAACTGTCCAGAGCAGTAGAGGTTTGCTATAGGGATTTGTTCCTGCTCTGGACAGTTCCTGACATGGACAGAAGTGTCAGCAGAGAGCAGTGTGGTCAGACAGAAATAACTATACAACTTCCTCTGGAGCATACAGCAGTTGATAAATACTGGAAAGATTAAGATTTTTAAATGGAAGTAATTAACACTAGTTGATTTAAATAAAAAAAATTCGACCAGAGTACCTCTTTAGGGTGCATTCACACATACAGGATCCTGCGCAGATTTGATGCGCAGGATTTGTAACTGCCGATTAGAAACTGTTCTCAGTCAAAGTCGATTAGAAGCTGTTCTGTGCATCAAATCCTGTGCTTCAAATCTGCGCACGTGTGAACGTACCCTTAAGGCTCTACATATGGAAATCTCATCTGCTTTGACTTCTTAATCGAACCACTTGTTTCATATGGGTCAATTTCCAAGACATGTTAATATTGTTCACATAAAACCTCTTTTGAAACCACAAAATGATTCACTCTCCCCTTCCTCTTCCCTGCCCATCTCACTTATAAATGTGGACCTTAAACTGCTAAGCAAGATTCTTGTCCATAGGCTTAGTGTTGTGTTGCCCCTACCGAGGGCTCCTCGCAAGTTGGTTTTGTCAAAAACTGGGCTGTAGTTTCCAACCTAAGAAAGGTTCTTGCGGTTCTTGATCGTGTCTGGCACCATCCCTAGCCAGGAAAATCCCTGAGGGGGAGATTTATCAAAACCAGTCCAGAGGAAAAGTTGCCATAGCAACCAATCAGCTCGCTTCTTTCATTTTCAACAAGGCCTCTGCAAAATGAAAGAAGCAATCTTATTGGTTGCTATGGGAAACTGGGTAACTTTTCCTTTGCACAGGTTTTGATAAATCTCCCCCTCAGGGATTTTCCTGGCTAGGGATGGTGCCAGACACGATCAAGAACCGCAAGAACCTTTCTTAGGTTGGAAACTGCAGCCCAGTTTTTGACAAAACCAACTTGCGAGGAGCCATCAGTCTTTTAGCAATGGACGCTGCATTTGACAACATCTGATGGGACTGGCTCAGGATCATGCTGAATCTGTTCTGGATCATTGGTCCATTCTGGACATTCTTGTCAAGCCTTTACATGGCTCTGGAGGCCTGTTCCCACCTGGCCTTTTCCCTCTCTGCTCTGTTTACTCTCTATAAGGGCACCAGGCAGGGATGTCCTTTATCACCCCTGCTTTTTGATCTGGTGTTGGATCCTCTGGTTTGTCACCTAGAGCAATCTCCCCTTTATGAGGGGATTCTTATACGTGACTGAGAGATGAAGCTTATGCTTTTTGTGTCCGACCCTTTCAAGCATCTTCGTGATTTGCTACAGGTTATTGTGCGCTATGGCTTGTTCTCCGGTTATCAAATAAATCCTTCAAAAGTAAAATTCAGGAGCTAGGGTCGCATAGGCTGACATGTGGGGGGCTACAACTTCTCCTGCTTATTATAGGTAACACACTATGCTGGATGATGTTATAACAGCCGAATGCTACAATACTGTTCATAGAGTGAAGAAAAAAATTCCCATAGGATATCACTCGAATCACAATACTAATGACCATTTCTTACACATCATGGATTTCTGTTCTATTTATCTGTAGGAAAAGTAGTCTTACAAGACAGGTATTTTTTGTTGAAAACGTTGCTAGCAGAAGTTTAAAACATCTTTCAATTCCCAGGTGATGGGACAATGTTTCATGGGCATTGACTTCTGGGTACGTGATACCTTTAACACAAGATCACAGCTGAATACAATCATTACAAGTTAACATATACAGTAATAACAGCGCTTCAAAAAGATAGAGGGGAATTTATCAAAACCTGTCCAGAGGAAAAGTTGCTGAGTTGCCCATAGCAACCAATCAGATCTCTTGAAAAATTAAGTGATCTGAGTGTTTGCATGGGCAACTGGTCAACTTTTCCTCTGCACAGATTTTGATAAATCTCCCTCAGAATCTATTTATATAATATAAAACTCAATTGGGGGAGATTGATCAAAACCTGTCAAGAGGAAAAGTTGCTGAGTTGCCCATAGCAACCAATCAGATCACTTCTTTCATTTTTCAGAGGCCTTTTCAAAAATGAAAGAAGTAATCTGGTTGCTATGGGCAACTCGGCAACTTTTCCTCTGGTCAGGTTTTGATAAATCTCCCCCATTAGTGTGTGTGTGTTTAGTTCAAGCATCACTTCCAAACCGCTAAAGATATTAAAGGGGTTATCCAGGAAAAAACAGTTTTTTTTTTTTATATATCAACTGGCTCCACAAAGTTAAACATATTTGTTAATTACTTCTATTAAAAAATCTTAATCCTTTCAGTACTTATGAGCTGCTGAAGTTGAGTTGTTCTTTACTGTCTAAGTGCTCTCTTATGACACCTGTCTCGGGAACTGTCCAGAGTAGAAGCAAATCCCCATAGCAAACCTCTTCTACTCTGTGCAGTTCCCGAGACAAGCAGAGATGTCAGCAGAGAGCACTGTTGCCAGACAGAAAAAAACAACTCAACTTCAGCAGCTGATAATTATTGGAAGGATTAAGATTTTTTAATAGAAGTCATTTACAAATCGGTTTAACTTTTTGAAGCCAGTTGATATATAAAAAAAAGTTTTTTTCCTGGAATACCCCTTCAACCCCTTCCCGACCTATGACATACCTGTACGTCATGAGTGGCAAGGTGTTCCCGACCCATAACATACAGGTACGTCATGAACATTTTTGCCGCTACTCGCGGCATCCCGCAGCGCCCGGTAAGATGGTGGCTATCACTGATAGCCAGCCATCTTACCATGCGACCACGGGGGATTTCATCCCCCCCCCCCCAGTTTCGCTATCAGAATACTTAGCAGCTCGGTGTGTGAGTCCCGATCACTGGGATCGGGACACACACCGCTCTGCTAAGTGTCCCTTACCCGTCCCCCGGCGTCACTTACCCGGCCATGCGGCGTCCCGAGCGGTCTCGGCGCGAGCGGCGTCCTCCAGGCGGTCCCGAAGGCGGTGTGTCCCGGCGGTGAGTTTCCGGCAGCGGGGCGGCATCTTCATTGGCAGCAGTGAGATCGCCGTAAAGCGATCTTACTGCTGCCTCTGGGACTTTCAAAACTGCAACTCCCAGCATGCCCAGACAGCCTTTGGCTTTCTGTGCATGCTGGGAGTTGTAGTTTTGCAACATCTGGAGGTCCACAGTTTGGAGACCACTGTATAATGGTCTCCAATCTGTGCTCTTCCAGATGTTGCAAAACTACAAATCTCAGCATGCTCAGTCTGTCCAGGCATGCTGGGAGTTGTATTTCTGTAACATCTGGAAGAGCACAGATTGGAGATCATTATACAGTGGTCTCCAAACTGTGGACCTCCAAATGTTGCAAAACTACAACTCCCAGCATACCAGACTGCCCAAGCATGCTGGAAGTTGTAGTTCGGCAACATCAGATCCTTCAGATATTGCCGAACTACAACTTCCAGCATGCCTGGGCAGTCTGGGCATGCTGGGAGTTGTAGTTTTGCAACAACTGGAGGCACACTAGTTGGGAAACATTGTCCGTTTCCTACCTCAGTGCCTCCAGCTGTTGCAATTGTTGCAAAACTATAACTCCCAGCATGCACTGACAGACCATGCATGCTGGGAGTTGTAGTTTTGCAACAGCTGGAGGCACACTGGTTTGGAAACACTAAGTTTGGTTGCAAAACACTTGAAAGTTTATTACTTAACTTAGTGTTTCCAAACCAGTGTGCCTCCAGCTGTTGCAAAACTACAACTCCCAGCATGCACAGACAGCCAAAGGGCATGCTCGGAATTTGCAACAGCTGGATGTTTTCCCCCTCCCCCCAATGTGAATGTACAGGGTACACTCACATGGGCGGAGGTTTACAGTGAGTGCTGCAAGTTTGAGATGGCGCAAATTTTGCGCTGCAGCTCAAACTTCCAGCGGCAAACTTGCTGTGAACCTCTGCCCATGTGACTGTACCCTAAAAACAGTACACTACACTTACACTAACTTAAAATAAAAAGTAAAAAAACACTACATATACCCCTACACAGACCCCCTCCCGAAAAAAAATGAAAAACGTCTGGTACGCTACTGTTTCCAAAAGGGAGCCTCCAGCTGTTGCAAAACAACAACTCCCAGTATTGCAGGACAGCCATTGACTGTCCAGGCATGCTGGGAGTTTTGCAACAGCTGGAGGCACCCTGTTTGGGAATCATTGGCATAAAATACCCCTATGCAAATCCCTAATTTAGGTCTCAAATGCGCATGGCGCTCTCTCACTTTGGAGCCCTGTCGTATTTCAGGGCAACAGTTTTGGGACACATATGGGGTATCTCCGTACTCGGGAGAAATTGCCTTACAAATTTTGGGGGGCTTTTTCTTCTTTAACCCCTTATGAAAAGGTGAAGTTGGGGTCTACACCAGCATGTTAGTGTATAAAAATTAAATTTTTTACACTGACATGCTGGTGTTGCCCTATACTTTTCATTTTCACAAGAGGTAAAAGGGAAAAAAGACCCTCAAAATTTGTAATGCAATTTCTCCCGACTTTGGAGATACCCCATATGTGGGCACAAAGTGCTCTGGGGGTGCACAACAAGGCCCAGAAGGGAGAGTGCACCATGTACATTTGAGGTGATTTGCACAGGGGTGGCTGATTGTTACAGCAGTTCTGACATAAAAGCAAAACAATAAATATCCATATGTGACCCCATTTTGGAAACTACACCCCTCATGGAATTTAATAAGGGGTGCAGTGAGCATTTACACCCCACTGGTGTATGATAGATTTTTGGAACAGTGGTCTGTGAAAATGGAAAATAAAATTTTTCATTTGCACAGTCCACTGTTTCAAATATCTGTCAAACGCCAGTGGGGTGTAAATGCTCACTGCACCCCTTATTAAATTCCATGAGGGGTGTAGTTTCCAAAATGGGGTCACATGTGGGGGGGTCCAATATTCTGGCACCATAGGGGCTTCCTAAATGGGACATGCCCCCCAAAAAACCCTTTCAGAAAAACTCACTCTCCAAAATCCCATTGTTGCTCCTTCCCTTCTGAACCCTCTACTGCGCCCGCCGAACACTTGACATACACATATGAGGTATTTCCTTACTCGAGAGAAATTGGGTTACAAATTTTAGGGTGATTTCTCTCCTTTTACCCCTTGTAAAAATTCAAAAATTGGGTCTACAATAACATGCGAGTGTAAAAAATGAAGATTTAGAATTTTCTCCTTCACTTTGCTGCTATTCCTGTGAAACACCTAAAGGGTTAAAACACTTACTGAGTGTCATTTTGAATACTTTGGGGGGTGCAGTTTTTATAATGGGGTAATTTATAACGTATTTCTAACATGAAGACCCTTAAAATCCACTTCCAACCTGAACTGGTCCCTGAAAAAGTACGATTTTGAAAATCTTGAGAAAAATTGCAAAATTGCTGCGGAACTTTGAAGCCCTCTGGTGTCTTCCAAAAGTAAAAACATGTCAATTTTATGATACAAATATAAAGTAGACATATTGTATATGTGAATTGTATATGTGAATCAATATGTAATTTATTTGGAATATCCATTTGTCTTACAAGCAGAGACTTTCAAAGTTAGAAAAATGCAAAATTTTCAAAATATTCATGAAATTTTTAGATTCTTTACCAAGTAAGGATGCAAATATCAGTGAAATGTTACCAATAACATAAAGTAGAATATGTCACGAAAAAACAGTCTCGGAAACAGAATGATAAGTTAAAGCATCCCAGAGTTATTAATGTTTAAAGTAACAATGGTCAGATTTTCAAAAAATGCCCAGGTCCTGAAGGTGAAAATGGGCTGGGTCATGAAGGGGTTAACATGAAACTTGGTACACATGTTACTAATATGTCAACTACAAACATAGGATAAGTAATTTAACCTTACCCACCCCCATTTACGAGGGTCAGAGTTTTTGTTTAAAGTCCCATGCAAATCTATGGGAAATGTATGTTCCAGCATAACTTTTGTACGACAGGTGATATTTTGATAATACTTGGTCACATGTTACTTATATGTCAAAATAAATGATAGATAAATTAACCCTAACCTACCTCAAGCAAAGCATGGGGTTTTTGTTTCGAGCCCCATGCAAGAATATGGGACTTCCGGTACCATACTCCACAAGCTCTGCTCTGCAACTTCTGGTGAATGCATCAGTCCAGCTTGGAAGCCACACGCTCCATGGCATGCCATGCCCCATCTTGCAAAGGCATGCCTACCCTTTAAGATGAAGGGTATACCTGTACACCCTCGTCCCACTCTCCTTCTATGGCATGGGCTCAGCAGCTGACTCCGCTATGACGGGACCCGTTGCTAGTACAGGACATCACTGATCCTGGTAATCCCTGGCATTAACCCCTGAGATGCTGCGATCAAAGTTAATTGCGGCATGTAAAGGGAAAAAAAAAAAACAGTCCCAGCAGCAGAGCTGATCGGGACCATCTCGGTAAAACCGTGGTGTCCCGATCAGCTTAGAGGTCAGCGGGAGGGCACTTACTTGCCTCCTAGCTGTCCGATTGTTGCTAGGATGCTCCATGCTATGCTATGCTATGGCATAGTACTTAACAGTGTATACAATCCAAGGATTGCTTGTAATAATCCCCTATGGGAACTATAAAATGGTGTAAAATAAAAAAGTTAATAAATGTTAAGCCCTTCCCTAATAAAAGTTTGAACCACCTCCCTTTTCCCATAAAAAAATATATGTAAACAAAAATAAACGTAAACATATGTGGTATTGCCGCATGCATAAATATCTGAACGATAAAAATATAATGTTAATTAAACTGCACGTTCAATGGCGTTTATGAAAAGAAAAACACCAAAGTCCAAATTGCATATTTTTGGTCACTTTGTGTATCCTGAAAAAATGTATCAAAAGCGATCAAAATGTCCCATCAAAACAAAAATGTTATTGATAAAATCTACAGATAATGGCGCAAACAATGAGCCCTCACACATATACGGAAAAGTTATAGAGGTCAGAAGAGGACATTTTGATATGAGGACAAGATTTGAGGACAGGATATCAGGACGGAATGTGAGGACGGGATATCAGGACGATATATGAGGATGGGATATGAGGTCAGGATATACAGTTGGAATATGAAAACAGGATAGGAGGATGGGATATGAGGATGGCATATGAGGTTTGGATGTAAGGTCGGGATATGAGGACATTATATGAGGACGGGATATGAGGTCAAAACCTTCCCCTGTTGTTGCTTTTCCTACCCAACAAGGGTTAGGAAGGAAAATCCGGGCAATGCCGGGTACTCAGCTAGTATTAAATAATCAATTACTAACAGCCCAATATTATAAAAATGGCTTTAAAACTACAATTTCCATTCCTGTCTTTAGGTATTAGACTTTCCAACTCAGTTATCCAATACTTTTGCCTTTGTCCGACCATAAAATGTTGTGCCTTGACCCAGGAATTAAACTTCTGCTAGCAATGTTTTGAAAAAAAAAAAAAATACCTGTCTTGTAAAGACTACTTTTTCTACAGAAAAAAATAAAACTGAAATCCATGATGTGGAAGGTCATCAGTATCGTGAGTGATTTCCTATGGGAATTTTTTTGTTTATGCTATAATAGTATTGTAGCATTCAGCTATTATAAAATCACTTAGCAAAGTTACCTGATATGTCTAGTGGAGCTGGAGTAGAGCTCTGAAAGCGTGGGTGTTTGGTAATTTATTCACTTAAAGGGGTACTCGACTGGAAATTTTTATTTTTTAAATCAACTCTATTAAAAAATCTTAATCCTTCCAGTACTTATCAGCTGCTGTATACTACATAGGAAGTTATTTTCTTTTTAAATTTCCTTTATGTCTGACCACAGTGCTCTCTGCTGACACCTCTGTCCATGTTCGGAACTGTCTAGAGCAGGAGAGGTTTGCTATGGGGAATTGCGCCTACTCTGGACAGTTCCTAAAATGGACAGAGGTGTCAGCAGAGAGCACTGTGGTCAGACAGAAAGGAAATTAAAAAAGAAAATAAGTTCCTGTGGAGCATACAGCAGCTGATAAGTACTGGAAGGGTTAAGATTTTTTAATAGAAGTAATTTACAAATCTGTTTAACTTTCTGGAGCCAGTTGATTTAAAATGTATTTTTTCCAGTGGAGTACCCCTTTAAGGTATGGAGACTATGGAAACTGTATGTTGTTTAAACATTCCTGGTTATTTTGCCATGCCTCGGACTCGATCCATGGATCAAGTTTCCATTCCAGTTATGATTTAGAGGCTGCACTGGCATCTTCTTGGGACCTCCTTTCATGCTTGCACACAAAGGTACCTGCTTTACCACCCCCTATTTTGTGATGTTCCCTAGTTATCAGAGACTTGGTGCTGAAAGAAGATTTATGAGGCATATGGGCTCTCATCCCAATGTTCAGATGGTTGTTTGGGGGCACCTGGAGTTCCTGTAGGATACGGAGAGTAGGCTATTAGGGAAGTGGAAGGAGAGAGACATTGACCTGCCGAACATCTACTCCATCTTGAGGAAAAGCGTTGGCTAACTGCAGAGGAGATTTTGGATTGATTTTCCCCAGATGGCCACCATTTATATCAAATCCTACAAGTTGGCAATTCCTGTTAAGAAAGCGTCCCCTCACAGTTTTGAGGATTTTGTGGGGCCCTCTCCCCACAAAGTTTCCCTATCCGTAATTCATCGGGCATTTAATTAGGGCTTTTCTGAAGGTACAAAAGGAGGCTATGTTAGTGAAATTGAAGGTGGTGGATTAAAGGAACAAGATACATTGCCTTAAATGTAAAATGCTGGATTCTGATATTTGTCATGGCATTTGGGCCTGCACCTCCACTCATTCTGGTCCACAATCTTTGATTATGTTGTTAGGAACTGAGGTCTGAAATTGCCCTGTAAACTATTACCCTTGATTTTTCACCATATCGACCTGGATTCACCTAATGCCCCGAGTTTGATGTCCGTGCTTGACCTGGTTCACGTGGTGTTATTGGTGTCCAAATGGGTACTTTTGAGGGCCTGGCTTCTTCCCTTGGTCTCGGATCTAGACCAAGTGGTGGGTGACCTCAAATCTTTTTTGGCAGTGGACAAACTGGATGCTGAATGTCAAAAGAAACGCTCATAAAAATTTCTTTCTTAAATGGACTCCATTCCAAACAAAGACACAATAACAATGGCGGTATTCAGGTTGAAAAAAAGTGTCTAAATATTTATTGCACCAATGAATATGGGTCTGGGGATGGAAATATAAAAGAGATATGGATTTTAGAAGGCGAGGAGGAAAAAACGAAAACACAAAAATAAAATTGGACTGGTCCTTATGGTCAAAACGGGCTTGGTCCTTAAGGGGTTAAGGGCAGCCCTGATGAGTCTTTGGGTCCATTACAATTAAGGGAGTAACCAACTAGATTTATTATCTCTTTTGCTCCTTCGTTTCCTTGCTTCTTTATACTTCTCCTTTTACTGTATTTGCTTTCTTTCCTTCTTTTTTTGTTCCGTTTCTTTTTCTGTTGAAGTTTCTCATAGAAGCTGATCGGATTTGTCTGACAGGATCGATTCTTCATCTTCATAAACCCATGTTGGTGCCATGTTATCAGTTTATTTTCAAGATACTCCAGAATAACATTTCTCAGAAAACCATTAAGTTTTTACCCACAATAGATGTTTAACTTACAAGATCACTTTTCGACCCCTTTTTGGGGTCCTAAGAAAAAATTACTGTCGTTATAGAATATTTAGATATAAGTAATAAGGGTCTGTCTAGCGTGGTACTTAGTTACTGCATAACTTGAGGATGGATGCCATCTTGGCCCAGTGATTTGTGTATTTTGATGTTTATAAGGTAGCACTGCACTTCTTGTTGGGTTGAATAAGTGAGATGTGCCGGATAATTTAAATTATCACTAATCATGTAATCTGAATTTTATTATTCTTGTGTAAATACAATAGAGAAGGCATTTAATAGATTGGCCTTTTTCAGATCATTATTATATTTTATGATTATATTATCATATGAATAATATTTTTTTTACTTTCTCTCTGTTGCAATTTTTGCTATAATTTTTTTCTTCACATAATGTATTTGTTACGCCTAGCGCTCCGGGTCCCCGCTCCTCCCCGGAGCGCGTACGGCGTCTCTCTCTCCGCAGCGCCCCGGTCGATCCCGCTGACCGGGAGCGCTGCACTGTCATGGCCGTCGGGGATGCGATTCACACAGCGGGACGCGCCCGCTCGCGAATCGCATCCCAGGTCACTTACCCGTTCCCGTCCCCTGCTGTCATGTGCTGGCGCGCGCGGCTCCGCTCTCTAGGGCGCGCGCGCGCCAGCTCCCTAAGACTTAAAGGGCCAGTGCACCAATGATTGGTGCCTGGCCCAATTAGCTTAATTGGCTCCCACCTGCTCCCTGACTATATCTGACCTCCTCCCATGCACTCCCTGGCCGGATCTTGTTGCCCTTGTGCCTAGTGAAAGCGTTTTGTGTGTCCAAAGCCTGTGTACCAGAACTTCTGCTATCCACCCTGACTACGAACCTTGCTGCCTGCCCCGACCTTCTGCTACGTCCGACCTTGCTTCTGTCTACTCCCTTGTACCGCGCCTATCTTCAGCAGCCAGAGAGGTTGAGCCGTTGCTAGTGGATACGACCTGGTCACTACCGCCGCAGCAAGACCATCCCGCTTTGCGGCGGGCTCTGGTGAAAACCTGTAGTGACTTAGAACCGGTCCACTAGCACGGTCCACGCCAATCCCTCTCTGGCACAGAGGATCCACCTCCTGCCAGCCGGCATCGTGACAGTAGATCCGGCCATGGATCCCGCTGAAGTTCCTCTGCCTGTTGTCGCCGACCTCCCCACACTGGTCGCCCAGCAAGCCCGACAGATTGCCCAACAAGATCACCAGCTGTCGTACTTGACCACCATGACACAGCAACTCCAGTCGCAGCTACAGCAGCTTCAGTCACAGCTACAGCAATTTCAGTCTCAGCTACAGCAGCAGCAACCATCTCCTCCGCCAGCTCCTGCACCTCTTCCGCAGCGAGTGGCCACTCCTAGCCTCCGCCTGTCCTTGCCGGACAAATTTAATGGGGACTCTAAGTTTTGCCGTGGCTTTCTTTCGCAATGTTCCCTGCACTTGGAGATGATGTCGGATCAGTTTCCTACTGAAAGGTCTAAGGTGGCTTTCGTAGTCAGCCTTCTGTCTGGAAAAGCCCTGTCATGGGCCACACCGCTCTGGGACCGCAATGACCCCGTCACTGCCTCTGTACACTCCTTCTTCTCGGAAATTCGAAGTGTCTTTGAGGAACCTGCCCGTGCCTCTTCTGCTGAGACTGCCCTGCTGAACCTGGTCCAGGGTAATTCTTCCGTTGGCGAGTACGCCATACAATTCCGTACTCTTGCTTCTGAACTTTCCTGGAATAATGAGGCCCTCTGCGTGACCTTTAAAAAAGGCCTATCCAGCAACATTAAAGATGTTCTGGCCGCACGAGATACTCCTGCTAATCTGCATGAACTCATTCATCTAGCCACTCGCATTGACATGCGTTTTTCTGAGAGGCATCAAGAGCTCCGCCAGGAAAAAGACTTAGATCTCTGGACACCTCTCCCACAGTCTCCATTGCAATCTGCGCCTAGGCCTCCCGCCGAGGAGGCCATGCAAGTGGATCGGTCTCGCCTGACCCTGGAAGAGAGGAAACGCCGTAAGGAAGAGAATCTTTGTCTGTACTGTGCCAGTACCGAACATTTTTTGGTGGATTGCCCTATCCGTCCTCCACGTCTGGGAAACGCACGCTCGCACCCAGCTCTCGTGGGTGTGGCGTCTCTTGATGCTAAGTCGGCTTCTCCACGTCTCACGGTGCCTGTACAGATTTCTTCTTCAGCCATCTCTTCCCTCTCAGCCGTGGCCTGCCTGGACTCTGGTGCCTCTGGGAATTTTATTCGGGAGTCCTTGGTGAATAAATTCCGCATCCCGGTGACCCGTCTTGTCAAGCCACTCCACATTTCCGCGGTCAACGGAGCCAGGTTGGATTGCACCGTGCGTTTCCGCACGGAGCCCCTCCTAATGTGCATCGGACCCCATCATGAGAAAATTGAGTTTTTGGTCCTCTCCAATTGCACTTCTGAAATTCTCCTTGGACTACCCTGGCTTCAACACCATTCCCCAACCCTGGATTGGTCCACAGGGGAGATCAAGAGCTGGGGTACCTCTTGCTTCAAGGACTGCCTTAAACCGGTTCCCAGTACTCCCTGCCGTGACCCTGTGGTTCCTCCTGTATCCGGTCTCCCTAAGGTCGTTATGGACTCTGCCCGCCTTAAGAAGTGCCTCTCCCCCCCTCCCAGTCCAGTCAGGCAAGCCTCGGTGCCTCCTCGTGGCCCTCGTCCTGGTGTCACACTGCCCCGTGCCAGGCCTCGCCCTCTGCCCTCCCTCCATCCTTTCCCGGTGTCCTCATCCCAGGGGGGGCAGTTACCGGACAAAGAGAAGGGGAGACCTAAGGGGGGGGGGTACTGTTACGCCTAGCGCTCCGGGTCCCCGCTCCTCCCCGGAGCGCGTACGGCGTCTCTCTCTCCGCAGCGCCCCGGTCGATCCCGCTGACCGGGAGCGCTGCACTGTCATGGCCGTCGGGGATGCGATTCGCACAGCGGGACGCGCCCGCTCGCGAATCGCATCCCAGGTCACTTACCCGTTCCCGTCCCCTGCTGTCATGTGCTGGCGCGCGCGGCTCCGCTCTCTAGGGCGCGCGCGCGCCAGCTCCCTGAGACTTAAAGGGCCAGTGCACCAATGATTGGTGCCTGGCCCAATTAGCTTAATTGGCTCCCACCTGCTCCCTGACTATATCTGACCTCCTCCCATGCACTCCCTGGCCGGATCTTGTTGCCCTTGTGCCTAGTGAAAGCGTTTTGTGTGTCCAAAGCCTGTGTACCAGAACTTCTGCTATCCACCCTGACTACGAACCTTGCTGCCTGCCCCGACCTTCTGCTACGTCCGACCTTGCTTCTGTCTACTCCCTTGTACCGCGCCTATCTTCAGCAGCCAGAGAGGTTGAGCCGTTGCTAGTGGATACGACCTGGTCACTACCGCCGCAGCAAGACCATCCCGCTTTGCGGCGGGCTCTGGTGAAAACCTGTAGTGACTTAGAACCGGTCCACTAGCACGGTCCACGCCAATCCCTCTCTGGCACAGAGGATCCACCTCCTGCCAGCCGGCATCGTGACAGTATTTTAATACCTCCCCACAGTTTCAGAAGTCTGAATGTTTATTTGTATCATTTATCTTAACCTTAACCCCTTAAGGACTCAGCCCATTTTGGCCTTAAGGACTCAGACAATTTAATTTTTACGTTTTCATTTTTTTCTCCTCGCCTTCTAAAAATCATAACTCTTTTATATTTTCATCCACAGACTAGTATGAGGGCTTGTTTTTTGCGCGGTCAGTTGTCCTTTGTAATTACATAACTCATTATATCATAAAATGTATGGCGCAACCAAAAAACACTATTTTTGTGGGGAAATTAAAAAGAAAAATGCAATTTTGCGAATTTTGGAAGGTTTCGTTTTCACGCCGTACAATTTACTGTAAAAATGATGTGTGTTCTTTATTCTGAGGGTCAATACGATTAAAATGATACCCATTATTACATACTTTTATATTATTGTTGTGCTTAAAAAAAATCACAAACTTTTTAACCAAATTAGTATGTTTATAATCCCTTTATTTGATGACCTCTAACTTTTTTATTTTTCCATATAAGCGGCGGTATGAGGGCTCATTTTTTGCGCCATGATCTGTAATTTTTTTTGATACCACATTTGCATATAAAAAACTGTTAATACATTTTTTATATTTTTTTTTTATAAAATGCATTAAAAAGTAGCAATTTTGGACTTTTTTTTTTTACGTTCACGCCGTTTACCATACGGGATCATCAACATTTTATTTTAATAGTTCGGACATTTACGCACGCGGGGATACCAAATATGTCTATTAAATTTATTTTTTACGCTTTTTGGTGGTAAAATAGGAAAAAACTGACGTTTTACTTTTTTATTGGGGGAGGGGATTTTTAACTTTTTTTTAACTTTTTTAATACAGATCAGTATTAGCAATCATGGTATTGCTATGAATAGTCCCCATAGGGGACTATTCATAGCAATACCATGATTGCTAATACTGATCTGTTCTATGTATAGGACATAGAACAGATCAGTGTTATCGGTTATCTTCTGCTCTGGTCTGCTCGATCTCAGACCAGAGCAGGAGACCCGGGAGCCGGAAGGAGGAAGGTGAGGGGACCTCCGTGCAGTGTTCTGAATGATCGGATCCCCGCAGCAGCGCTGCGGGCGATCCGATCATTCATTGAAATCGCGCACTGCCGCAGATGCCGGGATCTGTATTGATCCCGGCACCTGAGGGGTTAATGGCGGACGCCCGCGAGATCGCGGGCGTCGGCCATTGCTGGCGGGTCCCTGGCTGCGATCAGCAGCCGGGATCAGCCGCGCATGACACGGGCATCGCTCCGATGCCCGCGGTTATGCACAGGACGTAAATGTACGTCCTGGTGCGTTAAGTACCACCGCACCAGGACGTACATTTACGTCCTGCGTCCTTAAGGGGTTAAAGGGGTACTCTGGTGGAAAACTTTTTTATTTTTTAAATCAACTGGTGCCAGAAAGTTAAACAGATTTGTAAATTACTTTTATTAAGAGTCCTTCTAGTACTTATTAGCTGCTGAATACTTCAGAGGAAATTCTTTTCTTTTTGTAACACAGAGCTCTTTGCTGAATCACGAGCACAGTGCTCTCTGCTGACATCTCTGTCCATTTTAAGAACTGTCCAGAGTAGGAGAAAATCCCCATAGCAAACATATGCTGCTCTGGACAGTTCCTAAAATGGACAGAGATGTCAGCAGAGAGCACTGTGCTCGTGATGTCAGCAGAGAGCTCTGTGTTACAAAAAGAAAGAAATTTCCTCTGTAGTATTCAGAAGCTTATAAGTACCGGAAGGATTAAGATTTTTTAATAGAAGTAATTTACAAATCTGTTAAACTTTTTGGCACGTCAGACGCTGTCTCACCGCACTAGGTGAGAGACGCTAACCAAGGCGTCCCGCTGACAGCGGGCTGAGCGTCCCACGCACGCCGGCAAACATCTAACCGTGAGTACTGCTGGTTCTGTAAACATACAGTACTAGTTTAAATTTTCTTTCAGGCATAGCCAGTAAAACTGGGATTTCTTTCCTTACAGGGAGAAGACCAGATTGGACCATAGACGGCTATTAGGGACAGTTCTCTTTTTTGCAGGAGCTGTACCTCTTTTTCCCACAAGCACCATGAGATAGGGAAAGAGTTTTTCTCCCTACAGGCTCTATGGTCCCAACATACGTCTATCTAATCTATCACATTGCATAATTCATGTATTACTTGACCAGTTTCTGGCGTATAATTAACCTTGTGTATCTTTTAACCCTTAGCGGTCAGAACTGTTGTTGATTCTTGTATGCCCTGAGGACGCCAGCTGATATAATCTGGCAGAAACGTTTTGGCATTATTGATCCATCTATTATCACCTGTTGTGGTGTTTTTGTACTGTACCCCAGGTGGGTGGTGTCTTTGGGTTGGCTGGGCCCTGCAGAACCCACTGACACCTTGTATATTATACTCTGACCATTAGATATTCACATAAATTTCACTGGTTATATATATTTTTAGACCTAATTATTAAAAGTTACATTTTAAATATTTGCACATCCTGGACACTAGTCCCCCCATATCTTTGATATTTCTTGCTGGATGATATAGATTTATAATTTGGAATTACGTGAATTCCGTTATACTTGCTCCACGCTCTTATTGTAAGAATTTACTAGCTACTTGCTTTCTTGTTTGTTATGGCAGGATTTATAAATAATGCTCTAGATACTAACAGTTGGATGTCAGAGGCCAAAGATGTCTTTTCAGAGAGTCAATATACTCAGCCTAAATTCACGCCATCGTTGCATTCAGCTTTTAAAGAAGTAACATATCTTTATAAACAACACATAACCTCCTTTTGGGAGATACAGGCATTTGATAACTATTTAAAGAATAAAATAGTCCCTAGAGGCTTGAGAATAGCAATCCTCCCCTCTAAGAGGCTAAGGACTCCTTCTCTATTAGCGAAGTGGGAATCAGAGGCCACTGCGACATCACTCAAATTTATGACCTTCTTGTTGGAAGCCGAGAAACAGAACCTTGAGCAGATATCACTGAAACTGCAGGAACAAAAAGACATGGTACTTCACTTTAAAGCAGACCCTGAATTTACCAATCATGAAACACAACATCAAAACCAAATAGAGAAATATCAGTATCAAATAAAACAGCGCAAACACTTTCAGTTTATCAGAGACCTAGCAGACTTCAAAGAAAACAAGAAACAAGAAACGTCCAACCTAGAGCTACAGACACCGATATAACCTCTTCGGACACTGACCAATCAGAGTGTGGTTCTCAATCTCAAAGAGGCGGGGATAACCGATACACAACAAAAAACAAACAAGGAAAAGGAAGAGGGTATAATAGAGACAATTATAGAGGGGCATATAATAACTCTACCCAATCATGCAATATAAATGGTCCTCCACCCTCCTCTTCTGGACCCTCTTCCTCTTTTTTAGAGAGAAACCACCAGGATCAACAGTCTCGAGACCCTTATCAACTCTGGCAACCTCCACTCCGCAGACCCCAATTCGTAATTAAATTCCTCTGAACAGACCCAGATTGTTAATTTATCTAGTGTTACTTTAACCTATGCACAACAATTTGCCCGACGTTTGAAATGGCATGAATTTTTCAAACTAAAAGAGAAACGGGAAAGCTTGGATCATGGTTTGACAGAGGAAGAATTACAAGTGAGGCGAGACAATTAGTGGGTTTACTGGAGGAGAGTGAACGGACGGAGGGCTTGGGGCCATTCACTGACCTCAAGCGAAAAAGCAAAATTTATCCACCACTCAATTAAACATCCTGTATTGATATTTTCCTGCAACTGGTCCTGAGAGACATAAGCAACTTTCAGATATATCTGCTCATAGGGATAATCTAACTCGAGGTGAAAGGAGAGCACTATCTCAATTAAAAAGAATGATCAGTTGATCATAAAAGCCTCTGACAAAGGCAGTAACATTGTACTGCTAGATAGATCTAAATACATTAGAATGGTAAAGAGATTACTTGACGACAGCAAGACATATGAGGTTCTCCCCTTCGACCCTACGGATACCTACTGTAGAGAGCTCAAGTCTATTCTTTAACTGGCTCTAACTAAAAAACGTATTGACCAGAAAGAGTTAGATTTTTTAACCCCCGATATGCCGACGATCCCCACGTTCTACGCCTTACCTAAAATACATAAAGGTCTCATTCCACTTAAAGGCCGACCCATTGTGTCGGGGCTGGGGAGTATGGCGCAGAACGTGGGGATCTATGTGGACAAAATCTTACGGCAATTTGTATTTAGTCTACCCTCCTATTTAAGAGACACTATGGATCTCTTAAAACGCATAGAAGGAATTACAGTGAGTGAAGGTACCATCTTAGCGAGTGTAGACATGGAAGCCCTCTACTCGTCAATTCACCATTCAGTAGGGTTGAAAGCAGTAGAATACTTTTTGAACAGTATAGGCTCCCAGTACCAAGAACATAACCAATTTGTCTTACAATTTTTGGAATTCGCGCTGACAAGGAATTATTTTTTATTCCAAGGTCGCTACTACCACCAGCTCAGGGGGACCGCAATGGGGAGCCCCTGTGCCCCCAGCTATGCGAACTTTACCCTGGGCTGGTGGGAGGCGACCACCTTGTTCAGCGACAAAAGAGAACATCTGAGTGACCCAGCATTAATTTGGCTGTGGTTTATAGATGACATCTTTGTTCTGTGGAATGGTACTGAGGAGCAATTTGGTCATCTACTTCAAGCAATTAATAACAATAACCTAGGGCTTTTTTTCACTTATGAAACCCAAACACGTGAGTTGGCCTTTCTGGATATAAAAATTATCATCGACAGTGACCTCTTTACAGAGCACAATTTACCGCAAGCCCACGTCTACGAACAGCCTCCTGAGGTGGGAGAGCTGCCACCCGGCCCCCCTCAAAAGGGGGATCCCGAAGGAGCAATTTCTCCGGCTCAGGAGGAACTGTTCGAGACATGCGGATTTTAAACATGAGGCCAAAGAAATGACAAGACGCTTCAAAGAGAGGGGGTACCCACATTATATACTTCATAAAGCTCTTGCTGAGGCCACAGACAGGAAGCGGGGTGACCTTTTGTCACCAAAACCCAGGGACTTCACAGGACTCCAACCGGACAGAATAATTGGGATGTATGACAGACTATCTACCCCCATCAGATATATAATATCACACCATTGGGAGATCTTAAAAATGGATCCGGATCTCAGGGACATAATAGGGGATAGACCAGAGATTACTTACAAACGTGGGAAAAGTCTGGGAGATCTTCTAGTTCAAAGTCATCTTAGTACCAGTGACTCAAGTTGGCAGACATGGCTAGGAAGATCTAGGGGGGATGCTATCAGTGTGGGCATTGTCGAGCCTGCCAGTATATCACCAAAACAACTACCATACCGACCACTTCCCTGGCTATTACCCTTTTTATAAATTGTTCCACTCCCAGAGTCGTCTACGTTGCCATCTGTACTTGCCCACTTGTATATGTGGGCAAGACAATTCGCCCCCTCAAAAAGAGAGTCCTTGAACATATAAGGGACATAAGACACCGTAGAGAGACCCCTGTAGCTCAACATATGAACTTGATACACAGTGGTGATTTAAAATCTATCAAGTTCTCATGGATAGATAGAATCTTTCCATCAGAGAGGGGGGGGGGGGGGGCAATTTAGATAACTCCAGCAAAAAGAATGCCGCTGGATTTTTAAACTAAACTCTATGTCCCCATTGGGACTTAATGAACAACTTCATTCTGCAAGCTTCTTGTGAGGTGACGGGCGTATATCACCTGGGGGTATTTTAGGTAGTTAGGGACAGCCATAGCTTGGCTGACTAGGAGTTAGCTACCCCCTTAGTTAGGGCCCAATAGAATATAACAGGAGGTTCCTGAGCGGGACCGCCCTTGTTAGGGCGGCCACCCCGCCTAGGTATAGGGTAATTTATTTAGGGTGTATTAGGGCTATGTTAGGCTCCCTAGGGCCATGATAATTATCCCTCACCATTTACCTAGGGACCTCCCTTATGCGCCTTGTCACCCCTTTAGGAAATTGGGGGTTGATATTTGTTTTTCTGAACCATAAGTTTTCCTTTATAAAAATCATCTGTCATTGGTCCCTGTTAAAAACTGGCACGAGGAGTCCTGGCCCCTATGTATTATGTCCCGCTTTATAATCCATGGGATTACTCTTGCATGCAGTACAGTGTTAATTCATGTTATTTCATACTAGATTATATTCTTTAGAATGGGGCCGAATATATTAATCAGCTTGATTAGAACATATCCTTGATAATGGTGCTGAATACACCAATCAGCATCTTGATCTGTCCACTATAACTGCGATTAGTATTATAATCCATTTTTAGCCCTATATGATCTCTAAACGTTCTATACTATATAGTTTATTTGGCAACAACTATCTGTTTACTGTTAGGATATTGTGGAGCTGAACTATCCTGCTATACACTTGTAGTCCTTATTACTTACGTCCGTACCGCCCGCATGTCCTTTGTTATGACAGCACGGAGGGGTGGAGCCATGCCGCGCCTCTCAGTGCGCGTCATGAGGGGCGTGGCACCTCACGCTGTATAAGGACATTGCGGGCGGACGTGACGTCAGATGCTGTCTCACCGCACTAGGTGAGAGACGCTAACCAAGGCGTCCCGCTGACATCGGGCTGAGCGTCCCACGCACGTCGGCAAACATCTAACCGTGAGTACTGCTGGTTCTGTAAACATACAGTACTAGCTTAAATTTTCTTTCAGGTATAGCCAGTAAAACTGGGATTTCTTTCCTTACAGGGAGAAGACCAGATTGGACCATAGACGGCTATTAGGGACAGATCTCTTTTTTGCAGGAGCTGTACTCTTTTTCCCACAAGCACCATGAGATAGGGAAAGAGTTTTTCTCCCTACAGGCTCTATGGTCCCAACATACGTCTATGTAATCTATCACATTGCATAATTCATGTATGACTTGACCTGTTTCTGGCGTATAATTAGCCTTGTGTATCTTTTAACCCATAGCGGTCAGAACTGTTGTTGATTCTTGTATGCCCTGAGGATGCCAGCTGATATAATCTGGCAGAAACGAGTTGGCATTATTGATCCATCTATTCTCACCTGTTGTGGTGTTTTTGTACTGTACCCCAGGTGGGTGGTGTCTTTGGGTTGGCTGGACCCTGCAGAACCCACTGGCACCTTGTATATTATACTCTGACCATTAGATATTCACATAAATTTCACTGGTTATATATATTTTTAGACCTAATTATTAAAAGTTACATTTTAAATATTTGCACATCCTGGACACTAGTCCACCCATATCTTTGATATCTCTTGCTGGATGATATAGATTTATCATTTGGAATTATGTGAATTCTGTTATACTTGCTTCACGTTCTTATTGTAAGAATTTACTAACTTTTTGGCACCAGTTCATTAAAATAAAAAAAAGTTTTCCACTGGAGTACCCCTTTAACTATTTTGGTTAACCACGTTAATTTATCTAATTTCTAACACATTAATTCCAATTGGGTATGTGTCATTCACAAGATCCATTAAGTATGCTCTTAAATGTATTGTACTCAGTATGGCCAGTTGTCCCAAATATACATTTTACCATATTATTTGTGTGTTTAATAAAGATGTAAATGGTCCAGAAAGTTAGTCTCATTATACAAATTGATCAAAAGGTGTATTCCAGAGCCTCTTAATGCAGAATGATGAAAAGACTAATTCCAGAGGTTAGTAATTTCACTGGGGGATTAGATCACAGCATCACAGATCTTAAAGGAACTCTGAGAGTTCATTAAGCTCTATGAAGCTTAATGCTATGTATTTGTTCATCTGAATTTCCTAATGATAAAATCTATGTCTAAAGCCCATTTATAATACTAGCAAAACAAGTTTTGTCTAGGGCATATTTGGGAATTGGCCTGAAATATCTGCGCTTCTAGTTATCTTAAAATAGTCTAATGTACCATAGAATGTTAACCTATCATTGACATCCACAAAATCTACTAATTTTATATAATAAAATACATTCATACTTTGTTAGTTTAAAGTAGTTTAATCATACTTTTAATTGCCACCTATCTTAAAATAGTTCAATGCATTTTAATAATTTGTATACGCTTTCTAAATATTTTAATTTAACCAGTTGCAGTGAATATTATTTAATAGTGCAATAATGTATATCACAGCCCACTTTCTAGTTTACCAGAGCTATATGAAACCTGAGCTATAATTGGTTGTCATGGGCAAAACCTGTTTTTGTCCACTGACAGATTGATAAATGTCGGCAATTGTGTAAATTATAATGAAATAATTGGCAAGTAAGCACCAAACCACCTTTGTCAATAGAAATCAAGTCAATAGAGGTACTCAATAAATTTCAAAGCCTCAAACATATGTACCAGGCCCAGACTAGGACCAAAAGGCTTGGCATTTTAGAATAAGCAGCCCATTTTTTTTGATTGAGGTCCAACTACTGGGACCCCTACTAATCCTCTTGGCTCAAGTGGCTCTCTAGCTGTTGCAAAGCAACTCATCATGTCAGGAAACCCTAAGACATTAGGAGAGTTCTAGTTTTGCAACAGCAGTTTCGCCCATCATCACTGCAGGACTAACAAGTGACTACAGTAGTGATGGGACAGTAAGGCAGAATACACAATGATGTGTGGATGTTTTTCTGGAAAAATATAATATTACAAGTTATGGATACTAGATTTATTTGGATAGAACATTAATCGAGGAGGAATTCTTCTGTCATGGGGCAATTGCCATCAGCCTCATGGGGTTTTTTGCTTTCTTCTAGATCAACACAGTAGGGTTTTAGGTAGAACTTGAGGGACTATAGTCTGTTTTGCAACCTTACAGACTGTGTAACTATGTATGAAAAATAGCATGCTTAGAATTGTCCTCTTCTGACCTCTATAACACATTTTTTATTTTTACATATTTAGAGCTGTATGTGGGCCTATTTTTTGCAACCAAAATACGCAGTTCTGGACTTTGATATTTTTTTTTACCTTGACACTAGAGATGAGCGAATCTAAGCTGACGAAGTCTAGTTCTGAAATTCACGAAAAATTTGATTTGGAGCAAATCCAAATTTAATCGTGCTTTGTGGTAATGAATTGCTACATTTTGTGCGGGTCGGGGGTGGCTACACGTTTGAGGACATGGGGCAAGGAACTCTGGGAAGGTGGAATCACCCTAAATCACATGGAGGCATGCAGCCTATCAGCAGCCAGCCCTGTGATGTCACAGCCCTGTATAGTTGGTAGCCATTACAGAAGACGTGAATTTTGCTGAGAGAGCCTGCATTCCTTCCGGCTAGAGAGAGAGCAGGCACTGTGTGGTCACTAATCAGCGTTACTGTTACTGACAATACAGAGAGATCATCACAGGGGAAATCCATTGACCTCAAGCCCGCATTACTGTAGGCAGGCAGGGAGAGTTTAGAAGTTGTTTCATAGTCTGCCAATTGAGATAATCACAGGTAGCACTGTGACTCCCCATTCAAAGACTGCCAGCAACCATAGTGCAAAGAGAGAGAGAGAGAGCGAGAGAGAGAAAGCGAGAGAGAGAGAGAGCGAGAGAGAGAGAGCAAAAGAGAGAGAGAGAGAGCGAGAGAGAGAGAGCGAGAGAGAGAGAGCGAGAGAGAGAGAGAGCGAGAGAGAGAGAGAGCGAGAGAGCGAGAGAGAGAGAGAGAATCGATTCCCCAACATAGTCTGATTTGCAACATTTCCACCCATTGGAATTCCACCCTCCATATGTTGGACTGACTATACGAACAGAGAAAAGCCATCAACGATTACTTGATGATTCAAGCCGATACTCCTCTGTGTAACTTCAGTGTCAACCAGTGTCTGCACATACGTGACACCTGCCGTTTGCTCTGGCCCTTTGAGGAGGAGGGGCTGGGCTGGAGGAGACATGTGACTCAAGTAAGGTAATTACATGGAAGGAGATTTGTTACAGTGTGTCACCCCAGTAGTAAGGAGATTACATGAGGAGGAGGTTTGTTACAATGTGTCACCCCAGTAGTAAGGAGATTACATGAGGAGGAGGTTTGTTACAATGTGTCACCCCAGTAGTAAGGAGATTACATGAGGAGGGGGTTTGTTACGGTGTGCCACCCCAGTAGTAAGTGATTACATGAGGAGCAGGTTTGTTACAGTGTGTCACCCCAGTAGTAAGGAGATTACATGAGGAGCTTTGTTGCAGTGTGTCACCCTAGTAGTAAGGAGATTACATGAGGAGGAGGTTTGTTACAGTGTGTCACCCCAGTAGTAAGGAGATTACATGAGGAGGAGGTTTGTTACAGTGTGTTACCCCAGTAGTAGGTGATTACATGAGGAGGAGGTTTGTTACAGTGTGTCACCCCAGTAGTAAGGAGATTACATGAGGAGGAGGTTTGTTACAGTGTGTCACCCCAGTAGTAGATGATTACATGAGGAGGAGGTTTGTTACAGTGTGTCACCCCAGTAGTAAGGAGATAACATGAGGAGGAGGTTTGTTACAGTGTGCCACCCCAGTAGTAAGGAGATTACATGAGGAGGGGGTTTGTTACAGTGTGCCACCCCAGTAGTAAGTGATTACATGAGGAGGAGGTTTGTTACAGTGTGTCACCCCACTAGTAAGGAGATTACATGAGGAGAAGGTTTGTTACAGTGTGTCACCCCAGTAGTAAGGGGATTACATGAGGAGGAGGTTTGTTACAGTGTGCCACCCCAGTAGTAAGGAGATTACATGAGGAGGAGGTTTGTTACAGTGTGTCACCCCACTAGTAAGGAGATTACATGAGGAGAAGGTTTGTTAAAGTGTGTCACCCCAGTAGTAAGGAGATTACATGAGGAGGAGGTTTGTTACAGTGTGTCACCCCAGTAGTAAGGAGATTACATGAGAAGGAGGTTTGTTACAGTGTGTCCCCCCACTAGTAAGGAGATTACATGAGGAGGAGGTTTGTTACAGTGTGTCACCCCAGTAGTAAGGTGATTACATGAGGAGAAGGTTTGTTATAGTGTGTCACCCCAGTAGTAGGTGATTACATGAGGAGGAGGTTTGTTACAGTGTGTCACCCCAGTAGTAATGAGATAACATGAGGAGGAGGTTTGTTACAGTGTGCCACCCCAGTAGTAGGGAGATTACATGAGGAGGGGGTTTGTTACAGTGTGCCACCCCAGTAGTAATTGATTACATGAGGGGAAGGTTTGTTACAGTGTGTCACCCCAGTAGTAAGGAGATTATATGAGGAGGAGGTTTGTTACAGTGTGTCACCCCAGTAGTAAGGTGATTATATGAGGAGAAGGTTTGTTACAGTGTGCCACCCCAGTAGTAAGGAGATTACATGAGGGGAAGGTTTGTTACAGTGTATCACCCCAGTAGTAAGGAGATTACATGAGGAGGAGGTTTGTTACAGTGTGTCACCCCACTAGTAAGGAGATTACATGAGGAGAAGGTTTGTTACAGTGTGTCACCCCAGTAGTAAGGGGATTACATGAGGAGGAGGTTTGTTACAGTGTGCTACCCCAGTAATAAGGAGATTACATGAGGAGGAGGTTTGTTACAGTGTGTCACCCCACTAGTAAGGAGATTACATGAGGAGAAGGTTTGTTACAGTGTGTCACCCCAGTAGTAAGGAGATTACATGAGGAGGAGGTTTGTTACAGTGTGTCACCCCAGTAGTAAGGAGATTACATGAGAAGGAGGTTTGTTACAGTGTGTCACCCCACTAGTAAGGAGATTACATGAGGAGGAGGTTTGTTACAGTGTGTCACCCCAGTAGTAAGGTGATTACATGAGGAGAAGGTTTGTTATAGTGTGTCACCCCAGTAGTAGGTGATTACATGAGGAGGAGGTTTGTTACAGTGTGTCACCCCAGTAGTAAGGAGATAACATGAGGAGGAGGTTTGTTACAGTGTGCCACCCCAGTAGTAGGGAGATTACATGAGGAGGGGGTTTGTTACAGTGTGCCACCCCAGTAGTAAGTGATTACATGAGGAGGAGGTTTGTTACAGTGTGTCACCCCAGTAGTAAGGAGATTACATGAGGATGAGGTTTGTTACAGTGTGTCACCCCAGTAGTAAGGAGATTACATGAGGAGGAGGTTTGTTACAGTGTGTCACCCCAGTAGTAAGGTGATTATATAAGGAGAAGGTTTGTTACAGTGTGCCACCCCAGTAGTAAGGTGATTACATGAGGAGGAGGTTTCTTACAGTGTGCCACCCCAGTAGTAAGGAGATTACATGAGGAGGAGGTTTCTTACAGTGTGCCACCCCAGTAGTAAGGAGATTACATGAGGAGGGGGTTTGTTATAGTGTGCCACCCCAGTAGTAAGTGATTACATGAGGAAGAGGTTTGTTACAGTGTGTCACCCCAGTAGTAAGGAGATTACATAAGGAGGAGGTTTGTTACAGTGTGTCACCCCAGTAGTAAAGTGATAACATGAGGAGAAGGTTTGTTACAGTGTGTCACCCAGTAGTAAGGTGATTACATGAGGAGGAGGTTTGTTACAGTGTGTCACCCCAGTAGAAAGGAGATTACATGTGGAGGAGGTTTGTTACAGTATGTCACTCCAGTAGTAAGGAGATTACATGAGGAGGAGGTTTGTTACAGTGTGTCACCCCAGTAGTAAGGTGATTACATGAGGAGAAGGTTTGTTACAGTGTGTCACCCCAGTAGTAGGTGATTACATGAGGAGGAGGTTTGTTACAGTGTGTCACCCCAGTAGTAAGGAGATTACATGAGGAGGGGGTTTGTTACAGTGTGCCAGCCCAGTAGTAAGTGATTACATGAGGAGCAGGTTTGTTACAGTGTGTCACCCCAGTAGTAAGGAGATTACATGAGGAGGAGGTTTGTTACAGTGTGCCACCCCAGTAGTAAGGTGATTATATGAGGAGAAGGTTTGTTACAGTGTGTCACCCCAGTAGTAAGGAGATTACATGAGGAGGAGGTTCGTTACAGTGTGTCACCCCACTAGTAAGGAGATTACATGAGAGGAAGGTTCGTTGCAGTGTGTCACCCCACTAGTAAGGAGATTACATGAGGAGGAGGTTTGTTACAGTGTGTCACCCCAGTAGTAAGGAGATTACATGAGGAGGAGGTTTGTTACAGTGTGTCACCCCAGTAGTAAGGAGATTACATGAGGAGGAGGTTTGTTACAGTGTGTCACCCCAATAGTAAGGAGATTACATGAGGAGGAGGTTTGTTACAGTGTGTCACCACACTAGTAAGGAGATTACATGAGAAGAAGGTTTGTTACAGTGTGTCACCCCACTAGTAAGGAGATTACATGATGAGAAGGTTTGTTACAGTGTGTCACCCCAGTAGTAAGGAGATTACATGAGGATGAGGTTTGTTACAGTGTGTCACCCCAGTAGTAAGGAGATTACATGAGGAGGAGGTTTGTTACAGTGTGTCACCCCACTAGTAAGGAGATTACATGAGGAGGAGGTTTGTTACAGTGTGTCACCCCAGTAGTAGGTGATTACATGAGGATGAGGTTTTTTACAGTGTGTCACCCCAGTAGTAAGGAATTTACATGAGGAGGAGGTTTGTTACAGTGTGTCACCCCAGTAGTAAGGTGATTATATGAGGAGAAGGTTTATTACAGTGTGTCACCCCAGTAGTAAGGAGATTACATGAGGAGGAGGTTCGTTACAGTGTGTCACCCCACTAGTAAGGAGATTACATGAGGGGAAGGTTTGTTACAGTGTATCACCCCAGTAGTAAGGAGATTACATGAGGAGGAGGTTCGTTACAGTGTGTCACCCCACTAGTAAGGAGATTTCATGAGGGGAAGGTTTGTTACAGTGTATCGCCCCAGTAGTAAGGAGATTACATGAGGAGGAGGTTTGTTACAGTGTGTCACCCCACTAGTAAGGAGATTACATGAGGAGGAGGTTCGTTACAGTGTGTCACCCCAGTAGTAAGGAGATTACATGAGGAGGAGGTTTGTTACAGTGTGTCACCCCAGTAGTAAGGAGATTACATGAGGAGGAGGTTTGTTACAGTGTGTCACCCCAGTAGTAAGGAGATTACATGAGGAGGAGGTTTGTTACAGTGTGTCACCCCAGTAGTAAGGAGATTACATGAGGAGGAGGTTTGTTACATTGTGTCACCCCACTAGTAAGGAGATTACATGAGGAGGAGGTTTGTTACAGTGTGTCACCCCAGTAGTAGGTGATTACATGAGGATGAGGTTTGTTACAGTGTGTCACCCCAGTAGTAAGGAGTTAACATGAGATGGAGGTTTGTTACAGTGTGCCACCCCAGTAATAAGGAGATTACATGAGGAGGGGGTTTGTTACAGTGTGCCACCCCAGTAGTGATTACATGAGGAGGAGGTTTGTTACAGTGTGTCACCCCAGTAGTAAGGAGATTACATGAGGAGGAGGTTTGTTACAGTGTGTCACCCCAGTAGTAAGGTGATTACATGAGGAGGAGGTTTGTTACAGTGTGTCACCCCAGTAGTGAGATGATTACATGAGGAGAAGGTTTGTTACAGTGTGTCACCCCAGTAGTAAGGAGATTACATGAGGAGGAGGTTTGTTACAGTGTGTCACCCCAGTAGTAGGTGATTACATGAGGATGAGTTTTTTTACAGTGTGTCACCCCAGTAGTAAGGAAATTACATGAGGAGGAGGTTTGTTACAGTGTGTCACCCCAGTAGTAAGGTGATTATATGAGGAGAAGGTTTATTACAGTGTGTCACCCCAGTAGTAAGGAGATTACATGAGGAGGAGGTTCGTTACAGTGTGTCACCCCACTAGTAAGGAGATTACATGAGGGGAAGGTTTGTTACAGTGTAGCACCCCAGTAGTAAGGAGATTACTTGAGGAGGAGGTTTGTTACAGTGTGTCACCCCACTAGTAAGGAGATTACATGAGGAGGAGGTTTGTTACAGTGTGTCACCCCAGTAGTAAGGAGATTACATGAGGAGGAGGTTTGTTACAGTGTGTCACCCCAGTTGTAAGGAGATTACATGAGGAGGAGGTTTGTTACAGTGTGTCACTCCAATAGTAAGGAGATTACATGAGGAGGAGGTTTGTTACAGTGTGTCACCCCAGTAGTAAGGAGATTACAGGAGGAGGAGGTTTGTTACAGTGTGTCACCCCACTAGTAAGGAGATTACATGAGGAGGAGGTTTGTTACAGTGTGTCACCCCAGTAGTAGGTGATTACATGAGGATGAAGTTTGTTACAGTGTGTCACCCCAGTAGTAAGGAGTTAACATGAGGCGGAGGTTTGTTACAGTGTGCCACCCCAGTAGTAAGTAGATTACACGAGCAGGGGGTTTGTTACAGTGTGCCACCCCAGTAGTAAGTGATTACATGAGGAGGAGGTTTGTTACAGTGTGTCACCCCAGTAGTAAGGAGATTACATGAGGAGGAGGTTTGTTACAGTGTGTCACCCCAGTAGTAAGGTGATTACATGAGGAGAAGGTTTGTTACAGTGTGTCACCCCAGTAGAAAGGAGATTACATGAGGAGGAGGTTTGCTACAGTGTGTCACCCCAGTAGTAAGGAGATTATATGAGGAGGAGGTTTGTTACAGTGTGTCACCCCAGTAGTAAGGAGATTACATGAGGAGGAGGATTGTTACAGTGTATCACCCAAGTATTAAGGTGATAACTTGAGGAGGAGGTTTGTTACAGTGTGTCACCCCAGTAGTAAGGAGATTACATGAGGAGGAGGATTGTTACAGTGTATCACCCCAGTTCTAAGAAGATTACATGAGGAGGTTTGTTAGTGTGTTATCATAATGATAGGGACATAAGGAGGTTTTTGTTACAGTGTATTATCAGAATGATAACCCCTTGAGAACATTGGGGAGATATATATAAGACCTGTGCAGAGGAAAAGTGGAGCAGTTGCCCATAGCAACCAATCAGATCACTGCTTTCATTTTCAGAGGCCTTTTAAAAAAGGAATAAAGAAGCGATTTGATCGGTTACTATGGGCAACTGGTCAACTTATCCTCTTTACAGGTTTTAATAAATCTCCCTCATTGGATGTAAATATACATCTTGGTGCCCTGGTACTTAAAGGGGTACTCCTCCCCTAGACATCTTATCCTCTATCCAAAGGAATGGGGATAAGATGTCTGATCGCGGGACCCCTGCGATCTTGGCTGTGGCACCCCGCTGTCATCACTGCACAGAGCAAACTCGCTTTGTGCGTAATGACTGGTGATTCTGGGGCCGAAGTATCATGACTTCACGGCTTTGGTCCTTGTGATGTCACGGCCCGTCCCCTTAATGCAAGTCTATGGGAGGGGCGTGACGGAGTAACGTGACAACGTGGGGGGGGGGGGGGGGGGGTTTGGGGGTTTGTGTTAGAAATCTTGGGTGAGTTCCACACTTTTTTTTCCAGGACTTGAGCCCTGGTGGTGATGATGTCTTCAACCTGGCTTTCAGAAAAGCTGGAAGGTCTGCAGGAAAGTCAGGTAGTTGAGCTGGGCTATCAGACAATCATCTCTGAGGCTGTGATGTCATCTGTCAGGGAATGGATATATATATAAAGTCCACTTTCTTACTGCAACAAGAAATACAAAACATTTATATTTTCCAAGCAATTAAACACATCAATATTATTCATATCACTACCACTATGGGTTTTATAAGGTCTGAAAGCATACAGTGGGGATCAAAAGTTTGGGCAACCCAGGTAAAAATGTGTATTAATGTGCATAAAGAAGCCAAGGAAAGATGGAAAAATCTCCAAAAGGCATCAAATTACAAATTAGACATTCTTATAATATGTCAACAAAAGTTAGATTTTATTTTCATCATTTACACTTTCAAAATAACAGAAAACAAAAAAAGGTGTCTGCAAAAGTTTGGGCACCCTGCAGAATTTATAGCATGCACTGCCCCCTTTGCAAAGCTGAGACCTGCCAATGTAATGGCTTGTTCTCAATCTTCATCTAGGAAGACCAGGTGATGTCAATCTCAAAGGTTTTAAATGCCCAGACTCATCTGACCTTGCCCCAACAATCAGCACCATCGGTTCTTCTAAGCAGTTGTCTAGAAATCGGAAACTGAAAATAGTTGATGCTCAGAAAGCTGGAGAAGGCTATAAGAAGATAGCAAAACATTTCAGATGTCAATATCCTCTGTTCGGAATGTAATTAAGAAATGGCAGTCATCAGGATCAATGGAAGTTAAAGCAAGATCTGGAAGACCAAGAAAAATATCAGCCAGAACAGCTCGCAGGATTGTGAGAAAAACAATTCAAAACCCACTGTTGTGGCAGACACTGGAATTGTGGTACACTATTCCACTATAAAGAGATACTTGTACAAATATGGTCTTCATGGAAGAGTCATCAGAAGAAATCCTCTTCTATGTCCTCACCACAGAAATCAGCATTTGAACTTTGCAAATGAACATATAGACCCTGATGCATTTTGGAAACAAGTTCTGTGGACCGATGAGGTTCAAATTGAACTTTTTGGACGGAATGAGCAAAAGTACATTTGGAGAAGAAAGGGAACATAATTTAATGAAAAGAACCTCTGTCCAACTGTTAAGCATGGGGGCGGATCAATCATGCTTTGGGGTTGTATTGCAGCCAGTGGCACAGGGAACATCTCACGGGTAGAAGGAAAAATGGATTCAATAAAATTTCAGCAAATTTTGGATGCTAACTTGATACCATCTGTAAAAAAGCTGAAGTTAAAGAGAGGATGGCTTCTACAAATGGATAATGATCCTTAACACACCTCGAAATCCACGGGGGATTACATAAAAAGGCGTAAACTGAAGGTTTTGCCATGGCCTTCACAATCTCCTGACCTCAACATAATTGAAAATCTTTGGATAGACCTTAAAAGAGCAGTGCGTGACAGACAGCCCAGAAATTTCAAAGAACTGGGAAACTTTTGTAAGGAAGAATGGGCAAAGTTACCTCAAACAAGAATTGAAAGACTCTTGGCTGGCTACAAAAAGCATTTACAAGCTGTGATATTTGCCAAAGGGGGCAGTACAAGATATTAACTCTGCAGGGTGCCCAAACTTTTGCAGACACCATTTTTTTTGTTTTCTGTTATTTTGAAAGTGTAAATGATGGAAATAAAATCTTTTGTTGACATATTATGAGAATGTCTAATCTGCAATTTGATGCCTTCTGGAGCTTTTCCATCTTTCCTTGGCTTCTTTATGCACATCAATACAAATTTTTACCTGGGGTGCCCAAACTTTTGATCCCCACTGTATTATTAAACCAAACACCAATAGAACCCATCCAGGAATATGGATTGCTGAAATTCCTTTACTTTATTCATGTGTGCCTCAATGGGGTCATGTGAATCTGCAATCCAGGTACAACACTCCTCACCTATAACTTTGCAGGTCCCACCTTTTATGGCTAGCACAGAATCCAAGGCCATTCTATTTTGAAGAGCTGCCCTTCTGACCTGGGCTAGTTCTCCATTAAGGGTATGTATAGAACTTGTAGTTTCATTGATAATACCATCTAGAGATAAGCGAATCGAAGCTGACGAACCCGAATTCATAACGAATTTCATGAAAATTCGATTTGCAACGAATGCGAATATCGCCGCAATTCGCTTCATTAAACTCCATTTAGTGCTGTCCAGGCTCCAGGGCATCTAAAATGGCAGATCCACATGTCAGTACATGGGACAAGGAACAGTGGGAAGGCAGGTAGGTGGGATGGCCCTGAATCACATGCAGGATGCAGCCTATCAGCAGCCAGTCACCCCTGTGATGTCACAGCCCAATATAATCGGCTGCCATATTGTGGCTCGTCACTTCATTCATTACACTGCAGAGAGATAGGACAGACAGCCTGCGTGTGTGTTATACAGAAAAGCTCATTACAGCAGCGTTTCAATTCCTAGTCACATCAGCGTTCTGGTGGACAGAAAGCAGTGCTTTTTTTTTTTTTTTTCACTGAAAAGGATTTTTACTGTAGCCATTAACCTTCCAGTCACTTCCTACACCATTATATTACAGAGAGGGGCAGATAGCTGTGTGTTGCCTCTTACATTTCAACAAGCTGCTTCAACTTCATGAACCTTAGCAGAGGAGGCAGGAATAATTTTTCAATGCAATTCCGTGTCTTTGTTCCAAAACAAATCTGCTGGTTATACTAGTCTGTAGACTGTATAATACCCAACAGTCCATTCCTAATAGTCTGTGAGAGAGTGCAATTTTGAGTTTAGAACACAGCGACTGTGTACTGCGGGTGTTGTGCAAACATAAATATTTTTAAGCGCCCTCATGAATGCATACCAAATACCTACATCTAAGTGGTGTACTATTTTGTATCTGTTAATCTGTCAAGGGCCTAGATACTGTGAAAGGACAGCCAAAAGTTATCACCGGCTGGTGTTTCACTCCAATATGTTTTTGTAAGCGTACTCTAGCACATTTTCCTGCCCTCATAAGTTCATACCACATACCTACATGTAAGTAGTGAACTATTTTGCACCTGTTAATCTGTCAAGGGCTTAGATACTGTGAAAGGACAGCCAATAGTACACACCTGCTGCTGTTCTAGACAAATACTGTTTTATGCGTAGTGAAGGGTCGCAGCAAGAGGTCTGAGCTCCCGGTGTCAGCTAGCAGTTGTGTCGCAACCAGCAACCCAGCAGCCGTGATTGATCGGTTCACTCAGTCATCCACTTCATCCCAAGTGACATCCAACACCCCCAGTCAACAGTTGGTGGGTTCCTCAGACTCAACCCTCAGTTGGCATGGCCCTCATGCTGCTGCGTCCACCTCCAGGCTCTCTCATTCTGCTGCTCGATGGTCTCCTGATGCTAATGCTACCACCTCCATGCTCTGTCATTGTGCCACCATATGGTCTCCTCATGCTAATGCTACCAGCTCCAGGCTCTCTAATTGTGCTGCTCTATGGTCTCCTCATGCTGAGGCTGCCACCTCCGAGCTCTCTCATTTTGCTGCTCTATGGTCTCGTCATGCTGAAGCCACCGCCTCCATGCTCTCATTGTTCCACCATATTTTCTCCTCATACTGATGTTACCACCTTCAGGCACTGTCATTGTGCCCCCATATGGTCTCCTCATGCTGATGCTGCCACCTCCAGGCTCTCTAATTGTGCTGCTCTATGGTCTCCTCATGCTGATGATGCCACCTCCAGGCTCTCTAATTGTGCTGCTCTATGGTCTCCTCATGCTGATGCTACCACCACCAGGCTCTCTCATTGTGCTGCCATGGATACTGCAAAACATAATTAAGGTGCTGGTCCACAGTTTCAGAAATTCCTCTGCATTAGGGTCACTTTCAGGACTCCTGATGCTGCTGTCACCTCCAGGCTGTGCCATTCAGCCACTATATGGTATCCTCATGCTTCAGCCAACTCCAAGCTGTGCCATTCAGCCACTATATGATTTACTGATGCAGCTGGGCCTAGGACATTACCTAAAAATGTTTTATGGTAGCACTAGCTATCATAAATCTTCAATTTCAATTTTGAAATTCATCTTTTAATCTTAGGGATTGTGAAGCCCGGTCATTCAGGCGGTCATTCAGCCACTATGTGGTCTCCTCATACTGATGCCGCCTCCAGGCTCTGTCATTGTGCCGCCATGTGACATGTGACTTTTTGTTAGATTTGGTCCTTAGTAACCACACGCCGGGGCCCGGGACTCTAAAACTTGGGAATGTTAGCTAAAATTTCAATTTCAAAATCTTAAATTTCTATTTCAAAATTTTAAATTTCAATGATCTCCTCATGCTTCCACAAACTCCAGGCAGTGCCATTCATACACTATATGGTCTCTTCTCATGCTTCAGCCACCTCTAGGCTGTGCCATTCAGACACTATATGGTCTCCTCATGCTGCCACAAACTCCAGGCGGTCATTCAGCCACTATATGGTCTCCTCATACTGATGCCACCTCCAGGCTCTGTCATTGTGCTGCCATGTGACTCCTTGTTAGATTTGATCCTTTGTAACCACGCGCCAGGGGCTCAGGACTCTAAAACTTGGGAGTGTTAACTAAAATTTTAATTTCAAAATCTTAAATTTAAATTTCAAAATCTTAAATTTAAATCTCAAAATCTTAAATTTCAATGGGCTCCTCATGCTGCCACAAACTCCAGGCTGTGCCATTCAGCCACTATATGGTCTCTCCGCATGCTTCAGCCACCTCCAGGCTGTGCCATTCAGGCACTATATAGTCTCCTCATGCTTCTGCCAACTCCAGGCTGTGCCATTCAGCCACTATATGATCTCCTCATACTGATGCCAACCCCAGGCTCTGTCATTGTGCTGCCATGTGATATGTGACCCCTTGTTAGAGTTGGTCCTTTGTACCCACACGCTGGGGCCCAGGACACCAAAACCTGGGAGCGTTAGCTAAAATTTCATTTCAAAATCTTACATTTCAATTTCAAAATCTTAAATTTCAATGGTCTTCTCATGCTTATGCCAACTCCAGGCTGTGCCATTCAGACACTGTATGGTTTCCTCATACTGATGCCACCTCCAAGCTCTGTCATTGTGCCACCATATGACTCCTTGTTAAAAATGTGTCCTTTGTACCCACACAAGTTGTTGTTCCTTTTACCCGGGACACTAAAACTTGGGAGTTTTAGCTAAATTTTAATTTCAAAATTGTAAATTTCTAAATCTTAAATTTCAATGGTCTCCTCATGCTTCTGCCAAGTCCAGGCTGTGCCATTCAGACACTATATGGTCTCCACATGCTTCAGCCAACTCCAGGCTGTGCCATTCAGACACTATAACAAATGGAAAAACCAGCGCTCGGAGGCAGTATATAACATAATAACAATCAATTCAAATTATGGTAGGTTGTCACTGAAATGGACTTACTTCACTAGGGGAGATGTGTAGGTACAGTAACCTTTCACATCATCCCCTTCCAGGAGAGTGTGACAAAAAAGCCCAGAGGTCCGTGGATGGATAGGGTGGGTTTTATTGCGACGTGTTTCGGAGGGCTTACAGAATCGCCTCCTTCCTCAGGCATATATCAAAACAAAATGATAACAGCCCCCTTAAATACATACCATGTCCGGAGTAGAGGCGTGGTAATTGGTTCTTGTGTTAATAGAAAGGTGGTTTGAGGACCTGCAGATCCGGTTCTGCAGGTCACATGTAACGGAGTCACGTGATCATAGATCACTTGATGTCCAGAGGGGAGGAAAGGCCGGAGTTCCGGCAATGTGACCCGCGACCACGTGACGAAAATCGCCACGTGATCGGGGATGACACGCCGGCCTTCCGGACATATGCGTTCCACGCTGGAGCGCTCCCACCGCGCAAGCGGAGATAGATGGAACACTCAGCGCCTGCGCACCAGGCCCCCCCGACGACCCGATGCGCTCCAGGGCGGAACGCACTGAGATGACTATCGATAGATTAGAGAACCAAAGACGCCCATCCTACGGACATGTTTACAGAACAGGGAGGCAAGTAATACATTAAGAGAAAACATACAATACTGATATAATATAATATAAAAAGAATACAAGTATAAAAGTATATAAATATAGTGTACAAATGTACACGTAGGTTCAAGGACATATTCACTCGCATGTACACATGCATAAAGCACTCAGTCACACATATGCTAGCATGCACACCCATACTCTCATATGTATATATATATATATATACACATACATACACATACACATACATACATACTCATTCACATATACTTAGAAATAAACATACACACATACACGTATTAACATACATCTACGCACATAAATGTATACACACATAAAAAATACATATACCAATATACATACATACATACATGCACATATAGTCACACATAGATATCACATTAAACACATAGAGCATATTCTAACATATCACATCTCAATCACAGACATATAATTAATTTAACATTATAAAAAGTGAATAACACATTATATATGTACATATACATGTATCCATGTGTATACGCACACACACGCGAAAAAACACGCGTGTGCACATACACACATAGACACATTCTTCCATATGAAAGGATAGCTAAAATACATACTCCACAATATATGCATATCATATAAAATTCGCGTCAATAACTTGATGTATAAAGGAATCAATGCACTTGTTCTAAGGATTCGTTTAACCCCCGGGGCATTAAGGTATTCAATTTGAAGATCCAAAACATCTCCTTATTGCATAGTAGTTTGTAATTATTATTTGGAATCTTTTCAAGAGGTGTTATTCTTAATAGTGTTGGATCTCTATTGTGTTGAAGGTTAAAATGCCTAGATACACTATGGAGGTTGAAGCCATGGCGTATATTGAATCTATGGCCATTGATACGCTGTCTTAAACTCGTAGTGGTTCTGCCAATATATCTAAGGTCACACGGGCACTCCAGTAGGTATATGATGTAGCCACTAGCACAGTTAAGGTAATCCTTGATGTAATAGGGTTTACAATCAGCTATGGGAATTTCGGTTCTCCTGTGCATAATAATGTCACAACATTTACAATTATTTTGTCCACATTTGTAGGCCCCTGTAATAGCCTCACCTCCAAATAACGTACCCACCTCCCTCCGTGGGGTAAATTTCTTTTTTTGCTTAGTGGGTATTGATGGTGCAATGAGGTTTTTTAGGGTCTTTGATCTTCTAAAGATGCATCTAGGGTTTTTAGGGACTATTTTCTCCATAATGGGATCCTGTTTGATGAGGTCCCAATTTTTAGAAAGGATCTTTTTGATGTAGCCATGTGAGGTATTGAATCGAGTCAAAAAGGCTAGATCCAATCTCTCCTGGTTGTCTCCGTTGGTGGCAGATTTCACCTGTAGACATTCATTTTGTCCAAGTTGTGAAATCCTGTCACTCGCATCTTTTATAAGTGGTTCAGGGTATCCTTTCTCCCTGAACCTACTTTCTAAAGTCTTTAGTTGAGAAGAGCATTGTAGATCAGAGGAGCAATTACGTCGTATGCGCCTCATTTGCCCATATGGGATATTGGTTTTCCATGATTTTAGGTGACAACTAGAAAAATCTAGGTAACTATTTGCATCCACCTCCTTAAAAAAGGTGGTGGTGCAAATTTGACCAGATTCGATGTAGATTTTCAAATCTAGAAAGACTACCTCGGATCCACTAATGGTAGATGTAAAATTTAGACCCCAGTTGTTTTGGTTGATTTCAACTATAAAGGACAGCAAAGAGTCTTCTGTGCCGTCCCAAACTAAAATTATATCATCTATGAATCTACGGTAAAAAATTATATGGGGATGTTGGAGGAAATTTGTCTCAAAAGACCCTACGTACAGGTTTGCGTAGCATGGGGCGAATTTAGTCCCCATTGCTGTACCGCAAACCTGCACGTAGTGGGTGTGGTCATAAACAAAATAGTTATGTTCTAATGTAAATTTAATGGAATTTAAAATGAATTCCTGTTGCTTAATGGGCATAAGCGGATCCTGAGATAGAAATCCCTTTACTGCCTCCAAACCTTTTTTATGTGGAATATTACTATATAATGCAGCAACATCTAGTGTTGCCCATATATAGTGTTCCTTCCACTCCAAATCTTTTAGTAGTGATAGTAGGTGACCAGTATCCCGTAGGTAGGCCGGTAGGGATATAACGTACTTTTGTAATTGATGATCTATATATTCGGATAGCCGACTTGTCACCGATTCCATCCCTGCTATTATAGGGCGTCCTGGTGGTTTAATAGGGTCCTTATGGACTTTAGGGAGAAAGTAGAAATAAGGTACCGAGGGGTTATGGTTGTAGATATAATTTCTCTCTCTTTTAAGGAGGCAGTTATCTCGTAGTGCCTCATCTAATAAAGTTTTTAGGGAGCTATTGTAACTTGTAGTTGGATCCTGTTCTAGTTTCAGATAGTAATTTCTATCTGAAAGGATCCCAAGTGACTCTTGATGATAGTCTATATAATCCATCAGGACTATCCCTCCTCCCTTATCTGCTAATTTAAGCACTATATCAGTATCTTCCATAAGGGATTTGAGTGTTTTTTGTTGTAGAGAGGTGAGATTTTTTCTATAATGGTGTTGTCCTTTGGTGTTTTTATATTGCATAATTCTAAAGTCCTCCAAAACTTTATTATAGAAAATTTCTATATGAGCTCCCTTACTTTCAAGTGGGTAGAAGGTTGAGGCAGGTTTTAAAGAGGTGGGGATCGGGTCATCTAGGATGGAACTAACCAAGTCTTCAACTTCAATATGTGCAATACTGCCGAGATTTCCATTTATAGGGGTGATATCATCTTTATTTGTCTATGTGTGTATGTGCACACGCGTGTTTTTTCGCGTGTGTGTGCGTATACACATGGATACATGTATATGTACATATATAATGTGTTATTCTCTTTTTATAATGTTAAATTAATTATATGTCTGTGATTGAGATGTGATATGTTAGAATATGCTCTATGTGTTTAATGTGATATCTATGTGTGACTATATGTGCATGTATGTATGTATGTATATTGGTATATGTATTTTTTATGTGTGTATACATTTATGTGCGTAGATGTATGTTAATACGTGTATGTGTGTATGTTTATTTCTAAGTATATGTGAATGAGTATGTATGTATGTGTATGTATGTGTATATATATATATATATACATATGAGAGTATGGGTGTGCATGCTAGCATATGTGTGACTGAGTGCTTTATGCATGTGTACATGCGAGTGAATATGTCCTTGAACCTACGTGTACATTTGTACACTATATTTATATACTTTTATACTTGTATTCTTTTTATATTATATTATATCAGTATTGTATGTTTTCTCTTAATGTATTACTTGCCTCCCTGTTCTGTAAACATGTCCGTAGGATGGGCGTCTTTGGTTCTCTAATCTATCGATAGTCATCTCAGTGCGTTCCGCCCTGGAGCGCATCGGGTCGTCGGTGCGCCTGGTGCGCAGGCGCTGAGTGTTCCATCTATCTCCGCTTGCGCGGTGGGAGCGCTCCAGCGTGGAACGCATATGTCCGGAAGGCCGGCGTGTCATCCCCGATCACGTGGCGATTTTCGTCACGTGGTCGCGGGTCACATTGCCGGAACTCCGGCCTTTCCTCCCCTCTGGACATCACGTGATCTATGATCACGTGACTCCGTTACATGTGACCTGCAGAACCGGATCTGCAGGTCCTCAAACCACCTTTCTATTAACACAAGAACCAATTACCACGCCTCTACTCCGGACATGGTATGTATTTAAGGGGGCTGTTATCATTTTGTTTTGATATATGCCTGAGGAAGGAGGCGATTCTGTAAGCCCTCCGAAACGTGTCGCAATAAAACCCACCCTATCCATCCATGGACCTCTGGGCTTTTTTGTCACACTCTCCTGGAAGGGGATGATGTGAAAGGTTACTGTACCTACACATCTCCCCTAGTGAAGTAAGTCCATTTCAGTGACAACCTACCATAATTTGAATTGATTGTTATTATGTTATATACTGCCTCCGAGCGCTGGTTTTTCCATTTGTTCTTTTCTCATACACGGACCACGGCACTGTGATTCCGGCTCACCCTGCGCCCTCCCTAAGGGATGTCTACATGACGGAGATTGTTTCAGTATATAAGTGACAAGAGGACTCCAGGTGTTAGTGGGGGATCACTGTCCTGTGACCTCCCACATACACCGGGTGAGTACAAACCTCTCTTACTTTCAATCGCTTTTGGGATTTGAGCGCCGCCTCTTTTTGTTTTATCTACTATATTTTCATTCAGACACTATATGGTCTCCTCATGCTTTCGCCACATCTAGGCTGTGTCATTCAGCCACTATATGGTTTACTGATGCTGCTGGGCTCGGGACATTACCTACAAATATTTTTTGGTAGTACTAGCTAACATAATTCTTCAATTTCAATTTTAAAATTAATCTTTTAATCTTAGGGATTGTAAAGACCTAGTGTCTACTCATGCTGCCGCCTGCTGCAGGCTGTGTCGTTCAGCAACTATATGGTATAGTGATGCTATTGGGCCTGGGACATTACCTTAAATTCCAATTCCAGGCTGTGTCATTCTGCCAGATTATGGTCTCCTCATGCTGCTGCCACTTTTAGGCTCTGTCATTGTGCCGCCATGTGACTACTTGTTAGATTGGGTTTTGTAGTCCTATAGTATTAGTTCAAAGTAAACACTGGGACATTAAACTTTGGAATCTAATATAAATGTTAAATTTAAATTAAAAAAATCGATGTAATCTTTTCAAGACTGAGGCCCTATGGTTGTCGAAGTCATAATACCTGAAGTAATATCTTATACCTCTAGGACCTCACCAAACTGTCACGATGCCGGCTGGCAGGAGGTGGATCCTCTGTGCCAGAGAGGGATAGCGAGGACCGTGCTAGTGGACCGGTTCTAAGACACTACTGGTTTTCACCAGAGCCCGCCGCAAAGCGGGATGGTCTTGCTGCGGCGGTAGTGACCAGGTCGTATCCACTAGCAACGGCTCACCTCTCTGGCTGCTGAAGATAGGCGAGGTACAAGGGAGTAGGCAGAAGCAAGGTCGGACGTAGCAGAAGGTCGGGGGCAGGCGGCAAGGTTCGTAGTCAGGGGAGATAGCAGAAGTTCTGGTACACAGGCTTTAAACACACAAAACGCTTTCACTAGGCACAAGGGCAACAAGATCCGGCAAGGAAGTGCATGGGAGGAGGATAGATATAGTCAGGGACCAGGTGGAAGCCAATTAAGCTAATTGGGCCAGGCACCAATCATTGGTGCACTGGCCCTTTAAGTCTCAGGGAGCTGGCGCGCGCGCGCCCTAGAGAGCGGAGCCGCGCGCGCCAGCACATGACAGCAGGGGACGGGAACGGGTAAGTGACCTGGGATGCGATTCGCGAGCGGGCGCGTCCCGCTGTGCGAATCGCATCCCCAACGGCCATGACAGAGCAGCGCTCCCGGTCAGCGGGACTGACCGGGGAGCTGCAGGGAGAAAGACGCCGTGAGCGCTCCGGGGAGGAGCGGGGACCCGGAGCGCTAGGCGTAACAGTACCCCCCCCCTTAGGTCTCCCCTTCTCTTTATCCGGTAACTGCCTCCCCTGGGATGAGGACACCGGGAAAGGATGGAGGGATTCCTCAACGGCAGGCAGAACAGCAGGAGTAGGAATGGGGAGAGAGGGCAGAGGGCGAGACCTGGCACGGGGCAGTGTGACACCAGGACGAGGGCCATGCGGGGACACAGGGGCTTGCCTGATGGGACTGGGAGGGGGGGAGAGGCATTTCCTGTGGCAGGCAGAGTCCTTAATGACCTTAGGGGGACCGGATACAGGAGGAACCACAGGGTCACGGCAGGGAGTACTGGGAACCGGTTGAAGGCAGTCCTTGGAACAAGAGGGGCCCCAACTCTTGATCTCCCCAGTGGACCAATCCAGGGTTGGGGAATGGTGTTGAAGCCAGGGTAGTCCAAGGAGAACTTCAGAAGTGCAATTAGGAAGGACCAAAAATACAATTTCCTCGTGATGAGGTCCGATGCACATTAGGAGGGGCTCCGTGCGGAAACGCACGGTGCAATCCAACTTGGCTCCGTTGACCGCGGAAACGTGGAGTGGCTTGACAAGACGGGTCACCGGAATGCGGAATTTATTCACTAAGGACTCCCGAATAAAATTCCCAGAAGCTCCAGAGTCCAGGCAGGCCACGGCTGAGAGGGAAGAGCTGGCTGAAGTAGAAATCCGAACAGGCACCGTGAGACGTGGAGAAGCCGACTTAGCATCAAGAGACGCCACACTCACGAGAGCTGGGTGCGAGCGTGCGTTTCCCAGACGTGGAGGACGGATTGGGCAATCCACCAAAAAATGTTCAGTACTGGCACAGTACAGACAAAGATTCTCTTCCTTACGGCGATTCCTCTCTTCCAGGGTCAGGCGAGACCGATCCACTTGCATGGCCTCCTCGGCGGGAGGCCTAGGCGCAGATTGCAGTGGAGACTGTGGGAGAGGTGTCCAGAGATCTAAGTCTTTTTCCTGGCGGAGCTCTTGATGCCTCTCAGAAAAACGCATGTCAATGCGAGTGGCTAGATGAATGAGTTCATGCAGGTTAGCAGGAGTCTCTCGTGCGGCCAGAACATCTTTAATGTTGCTGGATAGGCCTTTTTTAAAGGTCGCGCAGAGAGCCTCATTATTCCAGGATAGTTCAGAGGCAAGAGTACGGAATTGTATGGCGTACTCGCCAACGGAGGAATTACCCTGGACCAGGTTCAGCAGGGCAGTCTCAGCAGAAGAGGCTCGGGCAGGTTCCTCAAAGACACTTCGAATTTCCGAGAAGAAGGAGTGTACAGAGGCAGTGACGGGGTCATTGCGGTCCCAGAGCGGTGTGGCCCATGACAGAGCTTTTCCAGACAGAAGGCTGACTACGAAAGCCACCTTAGACCTTTCAGTAGGAAACTGGTCCGACATCATCTCCATGTGCAGGGAACATTGCGAAAGAAAGCCACGGCAAAACTTAGAGTCCCCATTAAATTTGTCCGGCAAGGACAGGCGGAGGCTAGGAGTGGCCACTCGCTGCGGAAGGGGTGCAGGAGCTGGCGGAGGAGATGGTTGTTGCTGCTGTAGCTGTGACTGTACTTGCTGTAGTTGTGACTGGAGTTGCTGTGTCATGGTGGTCAAGTACGACAGCTGGTGATCTTGTTGGGCGATCTGACGAGCTTGCTGGGCGACCAGCGTAGGGAGGTCAGCGACAACTGGCAGAGGAACTTCAGCGGGATCCATGGCCGGATCTACTGTCACGATGCCGGCTGGCAGGAGGTGGATCCTCTGTGCCAGAGAGGGATAGCGAGGACCGTGCTAGTGGACCGGTTCTAAGACACTACTGGTTTTCACCAGAGCCCGCCGCAAAGCGGGATGGTCTTGCTGCGGCGGTAGTGACCAGGTCGTATCCACTAGCAACGGCTCACCTCTCTGGCTGCTGAAGATAGGCGAGGTACAAGGGAGTAGGCAGAAGCAAGGTCGGACGTAGCAGAAGGTCGGGGGCAGGCGGCAAGGTTCGTAGTCAGGGGAGATAGCAGAAGTTCTGGTACACAGGCTTTAAACACACAAAACGCTTTCACTAGGCACAAGGGCAACAAGATCCGGCAAGGAAGTGCATGGGAGGAGGATAGATATAGTCAGGGACCAGGTGGAAGCCAATTAAGCTAATTGGGCCAGGCACCAATCATTGGTGCACTGGCCCTTTAAGTCTCAGGGAGCTGGCGCGCGCGCGCCCTAGAGAGCGGAGCCGCGCGCGCCAGCACATGACAGCAGGGGACGGGAACGGGTAAGTGACCTGGGATGCGATTCGCGAGCGGGCGCGTCCCGCTGTGCGAATCGCATCCCCAACGGCCATGACAGAGCAGCGCTCCCGGTCAGCGGGACTGACCGGGGAGCTGCAGGGAGAAAGACGCCGTGAGCGCTCCGGGGAGGAGCGGGGACCCGGAGCGCTAGGCGTAACACAAACCTTGGTGCATAATGATAGGAGTGGAAATAAATTTTTATACAACAGCGTTACTAATATAAAATTTTAATTAAAAATAAATAGATATAAAATATAAGCAAATTTACACATTTAGGTAAAAAACTGGGGATGTGCAGCTCACAATTAACTAGCCGAGGTAAGAGGGCTGTACACCTACACCTGGTGTTGTGATAAGGGAAACAAAAACTACAAAAGTAGCCAACCCCTCTAGGCTAGCAACAGTTGCCTGATACAGTGATGTAATGGTAAAAATGATGACTGGATTGTGCTTCAATTATAATATGAAAGTGCAAATTTATTACACAATATAAAATACATATAAAATATAAACAATAACTCCTCGAAACACAAGGGCCATTGTGCCGAGGAAAATTACAATATAAAACGTATAAAACTTATGCACACACCAATAGCTAGCATTGAAAATTTTTTGAGAATTTTTTTAATCCGGCCTCCGATATTTCAAATGGGTTAAATGTCCCTTAAAAGGTATGGATTCCAATTATACGTAAGGTAAAGTCCCATATAGGATAGATTCCAATTTTTAAACGTAGAATAGGTAAATTATAGTTACCAGTCTGCAATACATCCCGATAGAAAGTCACCTTGAGTTGAAAATGTGGAGTCCGCACGGTTAGGTGGTACGAGACGCTGGCATGCGTCCTCGCGGCGGTCTGCCTGCCACAGACCAGCTGTAATAATAACCGCTTGCTGATGTTTCGCTGCAGATGGTAACCACACGATGGAGCAGGTGCGGACTTCTAGGTAACTCGATGGTGGGTGATCAACATCTATTTGAACATCACCATTCATTGATATAGGGACACCTATTAGAGGAATCCCCCTGTAAGTAGTAGGGATATGAGAACAGATCCAGCAGTCAGTCGTGTTCAGCTGTTTGGCAGTCTGCTGATGTAGAAGCCAGATAGAATGTTTCTTCTTTTCACCTACCACCAATGCATGAAGATATAAAACACAAAACACCACATAGGAAAGTACATGCATTTTGATTCCGTCAATCCTCTTTTTCCCCAGAGGCCTCACCCTTTTGGTGCTAGTCCTGGTCACCAACCTGGAAGTCCACCTTCTTACAGTGGGAAGCATGCATCCAGCTTCGCCTTTCTTCCACCTTGACTGAGGTGAGTGTAGTCAGTAGCACCTGGTATGGGCCGTCAAATCGGGGCTCCAGATGTCTCCTCACAAATCTCCTTATCACCACCCAGTCTCCAGGTTGCAGGTGGTGAATTCTGGTTACTTCTTCAGGGTCTGGTAAGGAAGATAAAACTTTTCCATGCAAATTAGTCAGTTGTTTATGCAGCTGGACGACATAGTGAGTTAAGGACGCGTACTGTCCATGAAGTTTTTGTGGAAAGAATAGACCTGTCAGTGGTGGTCTGCCCCAAAAAAATCTCAAATGGTGAAAGGCCATGTTTTCCCATTGGGGTATGTCTCATTGCAGAGAGGGCTAAAGGTAAGGATTGTACCCACGTAAGATTTGTCTGCTCACAATTTTAGCTATTTTGTTTTTCAAATCCCCATTTGCTCTCTCTACTTTGGCAGATGATTGTGGATGGTACGGAGTATGGAGATGCTGATTAATCTGCAACCCTTTCAGCATTTCTGAAAATTTTTTGCCTGGAAAGTGAGTCCTTCGGTCAGACTCTACTGTCTCAGGTAGTCCATATCTACACACAATTTTAGATATCAACTTCTTTGCGGTCACACTTGCTGTTGCCTTAGCAACAGGCCACTCCTCCACCCAAGAGGAGTACATGTCTACACAGACCAGAACATTCTCATAGACACCACATTTGGGCAGCTGGATATAGTGTATTTGTAGTCTCTGGAATAGGTAGTCAGGTTTTACAAGATGTTTCACAAGATGGCACAGATCATGCACTTTTTACACCACTCAGTTGCAAACTGTGAGAAACATGGTGCAAACCAAAATTTGTTGATACTAGCAATCCTTCCCCCTTTGGAAACATAGGAAGGGAGATGAGAGAAACTCGCCAAAATGGGATACAGGACTGGGGGTGCACACAATCGACCAACCCCATGTTTCCAAACATCATTGTTCTACACCAGCACAGATGGGAGTTCTTTACTGTAAGAGCAGTGAGACTGTGGAATTCTCTGCCTGGGGAAGGTGGTCATGGTGAACTCTGTAAACGAGTTCAAAAAGGGGTCTGGATGCATTTTTGGAGAATAATAACATTGCTGATTATGTATACTAGATTTATAGGGACAGAACGTTGATCCAGGGATTTATTCTGACTGTCATATTTGGAGTCGGGAAGGAATTTTTACCTCGAGTATGAGGGTTTTTTGCCTTCCCCTGGATCAACTCAGTAGGGTCTCATTAGGAATATAGGTAGAACTTGATTGACTCGAATATAGGTGGAACTTGATGGACTCTGGCCTTTTTTTCAACCTTATGAACTATGTTACTATGTAACTATGTTTCTATTGTCCGGTCTTCCACCAGCCTTTTGTCCACTTGCTCTGAGTTTGAGGTCTTGTTTGGTTTGGAGAATTTTTAACCCCTTCATGACCCGGGTTTTTCCGTTTTTTCCTCGTCCAAGCATATTGTTGTCCCTCAAAAGTGAAGGCAAACAAATACTGGGATTCAGTGGGGACAGGTACACAAAAGTAAGCATTAACCAGGTCAAGTATGCTGAACCATGAGGCGGCTATAGGAATTTCACCTAAAATAGTGTGAGGATTTGTGACAAGTGATTTGGGACTCTTGAATAATTTTATTCACAGCTCGCATGTCATGGAGTAAGCAAAACTGACCAGGCCTTCCAGGTTTAACCAAAGGATACAAAGGTGTATTTACAGGTGATTTTATAGGAACCAGGATCCTCTGACTCTCAAAGGCTTTGATTTGGTCTCTTACACCATTCATTTGTTTCATGCGGAGAGGATACTAAGGAATCCCGGGTAATTTTTCTTGTTTTATCAGGCCCACAGGACCACCTTTCCTAGCCCAGACTTTCTGGGGAACATCCTGCAGATCTGGCGGAATGTCCTGATCCGGAGTGTGAACTGCCATCAGGGGAACCTGAGTCTCCAAAGTGTTATGATCCTCTGATCCGACCGATGTAGTCACTATCGGTCCATCCTCAGTATATTCGATGTTTGTTTTCAACTTCATCAGTGCATCTCTTCCCAACAAATTACAGGGAACAGTATCACAAGAAAGAGATGTCTCTATTTCACCTATAGTCACAGGAGTCTCCTCAGTCTTCCTTAGCATGATAGGTTTACCTGCTAATCCTACAGCATCAATTTGTCTAGAAAGTTTCAAATTCGGGGCTTCTGATCTTTGAAGAACACTATGGGCAGCTCCAGTATCCACCAAACACTCCACTGAATGATAAGGCATTTCACGGAGGGTCAGGTGGACAAAGGCATCACCCTACTCTCAGAGATGATTGGGAACACTGGAAGCCCTTCATGTCAATTCCTCTCCTTCCTCCCTCTCCTTGGGGCCTCATTTTCCCTTGCAAAATGACCCAGCTTATCACAGTCATAACATCTTCCTTTCCTGGGTTCTCCCTTAATGGCTTTTTTAAGGGGCTTCCTGAGGCTTGCACAATCATGACCTTCTGAACTTTCTTCTCCTGCACTTCCTGTATGTTCCTCTGGATGGAGCTTGCTAAGCTCATTAATGCTGGGACTGATTTGTCTCACTGTTACGCCGAGCGCTCCGGGTTCCCGCTCCTCCCCGGAGCGCTCGCTTCACCTCCTCCGCTGCAGCGCCCCGGTCACGTCCTCTGACCCGGGGCGCTGCGATCCTGCTGCTAGCCGGGATGCGATTCGCGATGCGGGTAGCGCCCGCTCGCGATGCGCACCCCGGCTCCCCTACCTGACTCGCTCCCCGTCTGTTCTGTCCCGGCGCGCGCGGCCCCGCTCCCTAGGGCGCGCGCGCGCCGGGTCTCTGCGATTTAAAGGGCCACTGCGCCGCTGATTGGCGCAGTGGTTCCAATTAGGGTTATCACCTGTGCACTCCCTATATTACCTCACTTCCCTTGCACTCCCTTGCCGGATCTTGTTGCCTTAGTGCCAGTGAAAGCGTTCCTTGTGTGTCCCTTGCCAGTGTTTCCAGACCTTCTGCCGTTGCCCCTGACTACGATCCTTGCTGCCTGCCCCGACCTTCTGCTACGTCCGACCTTGCTTCTGCCTACTCCCTTGTACCGCGCCTATCTTCAGCAGCCAGAGAGGTGAGCCGTTGCTAGTGGATACGACCTGGTCACTACCGCCGCAGCAAGACCATCCCGCTTTGCGGCGGGCTCTGGTGAAAACCAGTAGTGGCTTAGAACCGGTCCACTAGCACGGTCCACGCCAATCCCTCTCTGGCACAGAGGGTCCACTACCTGCCAGCCGGCATCGTGACAGTAGATCCGGCCATGGATCCCGCTGAAGTTCCTCTGCCAGTTGTCGCTGACCTCACCACGGTGGTCGCCCAGCAGTCACAACAGATTGCGCAACAAGGCCAACAGCTGTCTCAACTGACCGTTATGCTACAACAGTTGCTACCACAGCTTCAGCAGTCATCTCCTCCGCCAGCTCCTGCACCTCCTCCGCAGCGAGTGGCCGCTCCTGGGATACGCTTATCCTTGCCGGATAAATTTGATGGGGACTCTAAGTTTTGCCGTGGCTTCCTTTCCCAATGTTCCCTGCATCTGGAGATGATGTCGGACCTGTTTCCCACTGAAAGGTCTAAGGTGGCTTTCGTAGTCAGTCTTCTGTCCGGAAAAGCCCTGTCATGGGCCACACCGCTCTGGGACCGCAATGACCCCGTCACTGCCTCTGTACACTCCTTCTTCTCGGAAATCCGAAGTGTCTTTGAGGAACCTGCCCGAGCCTCTTCTGCTGAGACTGCCCTGTTGAACCTGGTCCAGGGTAATTCTTCCGTTGGCGAGTATGCCGTACAATTCCGTACACTTGCTTCAGAATTGTCCTGGAATAATGAGGCCCTCTGCGCGACCTTCAAAAAAGGCCTATCCAGCAACATTAAAGATGTTCTGGCCGCACGAGAAATTCCTGCTAATCTACATGAACTTATTCACCTAGCCACTCGCATTGACATGCGTTTTTCTGAAAGGCGTCAGGAACTCCGCCAAGATATGGACTCTGTTCGCACGAGGCGTTTCGTCTCCTCGGCCCCTCTCTCCTCTGGTCCCCTGCAATCTGTTCCTGTGCCTCCCGCCGTGGAGGCTATGCAGGTCGACCGGTCTCGCCTGACACCTCAAGAGAGGACACGACGCCGTATGGAGAACCTCTGCCTGTACTGTGCTAGTACCGAACACTTCCTGAGGGATTGTCCTATCCGTCCTCCCCGCCTGGAAAGACGTACGCTGACTCCGCACAAAGGTGAGACAGTCCTTGATGTCTACTCTGCTTCTCCACGTCTTACTGTGCCTGTGCGGATGTCTGCTTCTGCCTTCTCCTTCTCTACAGTGGCCTTCTTGGACTCTGGTTCTGCAGGAAATTTTATTTTGGCCTCCCTCGTCAACAGGTTCAACATCCCAGTGACCAGTCTCGCCAGACCCCTCTACATCAATTGTGTAAATAATGAAAGATTGGACTGTACCATACGTTTCCGCACGGAGCCCCTTCTTATGAGCATCGGATCTCATCATGAGAGGATTGAACTTTTGGTCCTCCCCAATTGCACCTCGGAGATTCTCCTTGGACTTCCCTGGCTTCAACTTCATTCCCCAACCCTGGATTGGTCCACTGGGGAGATCAAGAGTTGGGGGTCCTCTTGTTCCAAGAACTGTCTAAAACCGGTTCCCAGTAACCCTTGCCGTAACTCTGTGGTTCCTCCAGTAACCGGTCTCCCTAAGGCCTATATGGACTTCGCGGATGTTTTCTGCAAAAAACAAGCTGAGACTCTACCTCCTCACAGGCCTTATGATTGCCCTATCGACCTCCTCCCGGGTACTACTCCACCCCGGGGCAGAATTTATCCTCTCTCTGCCCCAGAGACTCTTGCCATGTCCGAATACGTCCAGGAGAATCTAAAAAAGGGCTTTATCCGTAAATCCTCCTCTCCTGCCGGAGCCGGATTTTTCTTTGTCTCCAAAAAAGATGGCTCCCTACGTCCTTGCATTGACTACCGCGGTCTTAATAAAATCACGGTTAAGAACCGCTACCCCTTACCCCTCATCTCTGAACTCTTTGATCGCCTCCAAGGTGCCCACATCTTCACTAAATTGGACTTAAGAGGCGCCTATAACCTCATCCGCATCAGAGAGGGGGACGAGTGGAAAACGGCATTTAACACCAGAGATGGACACTTTGAGTATCTGGTCATGCCCTTTGGACTGTGCAATGCCCCTGCCGTCTTCCAAGACTTTGTCAATGAAATTTTTCGTGATCTATTATACTCCTGTGTTGTGGTATATCTGGACGATATCCTAATTTTTTCTGCCAATCTAGAAGAACACCGCCAGCATGTCCGTATGGTTCTTCAGAGACTTCGTGACAACCAACTCTATGCCAAAATTGAGAAATGTCTGTTTGAATGCCAATCTCTTCCTTTTCTAGGATATTTGGTCTCTGGCCAGGGACTACAGATGGATCCAGACAAACTCTCTGCCGTCTTAAATTGGCCACGCCCCTCCGGACTCCGTGCTATCCAACGCTTTTTGGGGTTCGCCAATTATTACAGGCAATTTATTCCACATTTTTCTACCATTGTGGCTCCTATCGTGGCTTTAACCAAGAAAAATGCTGATCCCAAGTCCTGGCCTCCTCAAGCAGAAGACTCCTTTAAACAACTCAAGTCTGCCTTTTCTTCGGCTCCCGTGCTCTCCAGACCTGACCCTTCCAAACCCTTCCTATTGGAGGTTGATGCCTCCTCAGTAGGAGCTGGAGCTGTTCTTCTACAAAAAAATCCTTCCGGGCATGCTGTCACTTGTGGTTTTTTCTCTAGGACCTTCTCTCCAGCGGAGAGGAACTACTCCATCGGGGATCGAGAGCTTCTAGCCATTAAATTAGCACTTGAGGAATGGAGGCATCTGCTGGAGGGATCAAGATTTCCTGTTATTATCTACACCGACCACAAGAACCTCTCCTACCTCCAGTCGGCCCAACGGCTGAATCCTCGCCAGGCCCGGTGGTCTCTGTTCTTTGCCCGATTTAATTTTGAGATTCACTTTCGTCCTGCCGATAAGAACATTAGAGCCGATGCTCTCTCTCGCTCCTCGGATGCCTCAGAAGTTGATCTCCCTCCGCAACACATCATTCCACCTGACTGCCTGATCTCCACTTCTCCTGCCTCCATCAGGCAGACTCCTCCAGGAAAGACCTTTGTTTCTCCACGCCAACGCCTCGGAATCCTCAAATGGGGTCACTCCTCCCATCTCGCAGGTCATGCGGGCATCAAGAAATCTGTGCAACTCATCTCCCGCTTCTATTGGTGGCCGACTCTGGAGACGGATGTTGGGGACTTTGTGCGAGCCTGCACTATCTGTGCCCGGGATAAGACTCCTCGCCAGAAGCCCGCTGGTTTTCTTCATCCTCTGCCTGTCCCCGAACAGCCTTGGTCTCTGATTGGTATGGATTTTATTACTGATTTACCCCCTTCCCGTGGCAACACCGTTATTTGGGTGGTCGTTGATCGATTCTCCAAAATGGCACATTTCATTCCTCTTCCTGGTCTTCCTTCTGCGCCTCAGTTGGCTAAACAATTTTTTGTACACATTTTTCGTCTTCACGGGTTGCCTACGCAGATTGTCTCGGATAGAGGGGTCCAATTCGTGTCTAAATTCTGGAGAGCTCTCTGTAAACAACTCAAGATTAAATTAAATTTTTCCTCTGCATATCATCCCCAGTCCAATGGACAAGTAGAAAGAATTAACCAGATCCTGGGTGATTATTTGCGACATTTTGTTTCCTCCCGCCAGGATGACTGGGCAGATCTCCTTCCATGGGCCGAATTCTCGTATAACTTCAGGGTCTCTGAATCTTCCTCCAAATCCCCATTTTTCGTGGTGTACGGCCGTCACCCTCTTCCCCCCCTCCCTACCCCCTTGCCCTCTGGTCTGCCCGCTGTGGATGAAATTTCTCGTGACCTTTCCATTATATGGAGAGAGACCCAAAATTCTCTCTTACAGGCTTCTTCACGCATGAAGAGGTTCGCGGATAAGAAAAGAAGAGCTCCCCCCGTTTTTTCCCCTGGAGACAAGGTATGGCTCTCCGCTAAATATGTCCGCTTCCGTGTCCCTAGCTACAAGTTGGGACCACGCTATCTTGGTCCTTTCAAAATTTTGTGTCAAATTAATCCTGTCTCTTATAAACTTCTTCTTCCTCCTTCTCTTCGTATCCCTAATGCCTTTCACGTCTCTCTTCTCAAACCACTCATCCTCAACCGTTTTTCTCCCAAATCTGTTCCTCCCACTCCTGTTTCCGGCTCCTCGGACGTCTTCTCGGTCAAGGAGATTTTGGCTGCCAAAAAGGTCAGAGGGAAAAATTTTTTTTTAGTAGACTGGGAGGGTTGTGGTCCTGAAGAGAGATCCTGGGAACCTGAGGACAACATCCTTGACAAAAGTCTGCTCCTCAGGTTCTCAGGCTCCAAGAAGAGGGGGAGACCCAAGGGGGGGGGTACTGTTACGCCGAGCGCTCCGGGTTCCCGCTCCTCCCCGGAGCGCTCGCTTCACCTCCTCCGCTGCAGCGCCCCGGTCACGTCCTCTGACCCGGGGCGCTGCGATCCTGCTGCTAGCCGGGATGCGATTCGCGATGCGGGTAGCGCCCGCTCGCGATGCGCACCCCGGCTCCCCTACCTGACTCGCTCCCCGTCTGTTCTGTCCCGGCGCGCGCGGCCCCGCTCCCTAGGGCGCGCGCGCGCCGGGTCTCTGCGATTTAAAGGGCCACTGCGCCGCTGATTGGCGCAGTGGTTCCAATTAGGGTTATCACCTGTGCACTCCCTATATTACCTCACTTCCCTTGCACTCCCTTGCCGGATCTTGTTGCCTTAGTGCCAGTGAAAGCGTTCCTTGTGTGTCCCTTGCCAGTGTTTCCAGACCTTCTGCCGTTGCCCCTGACTACGATCCTTGCTGCCTGCCCCGACCTTCTGCTACGTCCGACCTTGCTTCTGCCTACTCCCTTGTACCGCGCCTATCTTCAGCAGCCAGAGAGGTGAGCCGTTGCTAGTGGATACGACCTGGTCACTACCGCCGCAGCAAGACCATCCCGCTTTGCGGCGGGCTCTGGTGAAAACCAGTAGTGGCTTAGAACCGGTCCACTAGCACGGTCCACGCCAATCCCTCTCTGGCACAGAGGGTCCACTACCTGCCAGCCGGCATCGTGACACTCACCAATCAGGTTGGGCAGAGATTAATTTATCAGTGAGCATCTTCCCCATACCTTGGTCCTCTAAGCTATTACCTGCTTTCTCTACTACCTGCCTGAATTTTCTACAGGTTTCTTGGCCTTCTGCTGAATATTTGTCACCCAAACTCAGAATTTAGGAGGAAAAACCTCAGTGATCTTTTTCTTGAGTTGGTTGACATATTCAAGTGCCTTATCTGGGGTATTCAGTACTTCAGCTGGCTCTAGGGGTAGGGTGAGTTTGGTACAGAGGGCAGCAGTATCTATTTGTCCAACCACATGTCTTATTATCTGCAATAGATCTCTCCATGTGGGATTGTAACTGATCGTGATATTGTGCAACTCATTTGCAAACCCAAATGGATTGTTCCGTGCCTTAGGGACTGATGAGATGAACCCCTTAATTTCTCCAGGTGTCCATGGGACATGCTGAGTAATCCGTCTGTCTACCTGACCATTTGTCCCTGGGATAAATTGTTCTCTGACTGGGTAAGCTGAGGCTTGAGATGAACAACCTTCCTCAAACATCCTCCTTACTTCCTCTGAATTTACTTTAGGAGTGATTAGGAGGTCACCTTCTACTACACAAAAGACATTTCCACCACTTGGGTCAGATAACTCCTGCCAAGAGGTGGTACATATGGTGGAGCAGTGGCCCTAACTTTGGGCTCACTGTATGTAGGAGGTGGACTAATTAAATCTCCAGCGGGGTACACCGTGGTGGAGCTAGCAGGACCTTTTGGTATAGCTCCCATCTCTACTGGGGTCTGTCGAGTACTCAAGTTAGGGATGTCTATATTAACCACAGTGGGATTCACTAGAGACATGGCAAGCTGGTCTATCAACTCTGGTTCTACATCTGGTTCAGACTGTTTTTCCTTCTAGTTTCTACAGTAAAAATACCTTGGGATCTTTTCTGTTTCCAATAGGATTCTACAATCCATCTACTCCAAGTTGCCTTCTCATTTGGCTCTGTTACTTTTGGGCCAAAATTCTTGTAAAAACCGGACCAGCGAGATAATTCAAAGGTTCCTCTTTTTAAAATCCTTAACTCCATTTGCCTAGTCAGCTTGCACCATTTTAGCAAATGTCGACTGACCCATCTGGCATATTTCTTATTCATCTCCTCTTGTGGGTTGGGAGGAGTTTTTGGATGTCCATTACCTCTGGGTGGCACACAGCCACACATGCTAAAGATTGTTTCCAATAGCCTTTCTATGATGGAGGGGACTCGTACCTTTCTCTCTCAATTACTTAACTAACTATGGCTATTGGCTGTCAGGGAATGTCCCAAACTGAGAAAAATCCCTTTTTCCAGTTTTGCCAAATTCTCCAAAAGAGCCAAATGATAAACGTCAAGGAGCAAATTGCTAAAAGTATCTGACCTCTAAAATCCTCTAAATCAAACCACGCTAAGAGGGAACTGCCTGAACCAGTAGTATTGTTCATAAGTGACAGGTCTGCTGCAGCTTTGGGATGCCCTTTAGCATAGGAGAATACAGGCCTAAACCAGCTGTTACAAGGCTGTTCAGAAACAAGCTGAGAGTTGATCAAAAGATCGGGTCCTCTCGTTCTCTGAGAATGTGAACTGAAGCCGAATTTAATTGACAATGTTCAAAGACTGAGCACGGGGTACCCTAGAGACCAGTTCTGACTGTCCCAGGCGAGCTGGTAAAAACACTGCATCCACCCACACTTAACCTTCTATTTCATATGTCCTTCCACTGGTGGACAATGTTAGTAACAGCTTACTTGACAAACTCAGAAGATAGAATACATGTGTGTCTGAGAACAGTAGGGTTCTCTTACTTTTCACATCATTGTTCCCACTGGCTTTCTCCGTTAGGAGGTGCATCTTGAAACAATACAATCAATCACCATGAAGGTATCCTGTCACACTGATATAGTGTATTACACCAATATACACATTCACTCACACATGCACAACAAAAGATGTTAGAACATTTAACACAGCTGTTTCAGGTTCTTAGGTTTGCACTCACTACAGAGGACAGAGGGTTTGGGGATCAGAGGAGAGAGAGAGAGCTACTGAAACACAAAGGATCTCACCTATTATTAGCGCTAATGCGGTCTCATTCCTCCCATCCACGTCCAGTTTCCGTCCCTTGATCGCTTTCAAACTCCCGGCTTTCGGCACCAATTTGATAAAATAAAGACAACGTGATACAGCGGGACCAAATTAAAAATAAATTATTAATTAATTAGGCAAGATTACAATGAAACACGCATAAACATAGCATCTCCCAAATATTCTGCCAGCATATGCAATTTGATCAGATAAGAACACTGTCTTTTATAGTGTAAATTGTCCATAGTTCAGCCAATCCGGAGACGAAAAAAACATCTATGTTGTACAGTATAGTCTTCTTATCTTAACTCCATATGGTTCTTGGCAGGGCATGATGACATGGGCGTATTAAACTCATAAGCAAAATTTAGAAGGAGTAAATTTGGTAAGAAAGACAAAATCCTCATGACAAAGTAAAGTGTAATTGTTTAATTGTCTCTTAAGAATCAACTTGATATTAAACTTAGGAAAGGTGGTAGAAATTCATTAACATTTCTTTAACATCACCATTCGGCAGCGGGATGACTTCTGGCTCTCCACCTTGTTTGACCCTCGCTACCGGCACAAAATGGGGACCTTTTTATACACCCACTGAGAGGGAGGACAAACTGACCTCCTACAGAGACATCCTACTTAGTCAGTTGGCCTATGCCTATCTGCGCCATCGTCCATCCTGTCGCAGGTCTGACTGGGGGGCCACCACCTCTAGGCTGAGTCATTCTGCTGCCATGTAGTCTCCTCATGCTGCTGCCACCTCCAGGCTGTGTCATTGTGCCGCCATATGGTCTCATTGTTTACACATCAGCAGTTATACACTATTGGAGCTGGAACTCATTTTATTATAAAATATAAAAACTTATACAGTACAGAAAACAAAACGAAACAAGCGTAACCATCTATAACATAATTACAAGAACAAAAACCCTGCCTAACCGGCCAGTCCAGCTTTACTGTAATACTAAACTAATCCTACTTTCCTAACCAAACTATCAAGTTATCAAATTAACACACCCAAACATACCGAAAAAGAAAATAAAAATAGCCCAACTTGGCTTATGTAAACATAAAAGTTAGCACTACCGGCTTTAACTGAAAAAATCCCCCCCCCCCCCCCCAAAAAAAAAAAAAAACTCACAGAAACCTAACAAAAACATAACACACCATTACAAACTTCTTTTTTTTTTTTTTTTTTTTATAATTTTTTTTTACTTTTTTTTTATTTTATTTTTTATTTTTTTATAATATATTTGTTTATGTAACTAAAATTAAATTTTGCACTGCCCAGCTATAACTCATACCATTCATACTTGGAAAAAGAAGACGAAAAATAAATAAATAAATAAATAAACAAATAAATAACATAATAAAATACAAAACCACACACACGCAACGAAAGTACCAACCAAAACATGACAGATCCTGGACAAACAAAAGTATAACAGATAATCATAAAAAAATTTGTGACACCGCACACACACACATATTAACACAACATCTGGCCCGACTGCCTTATCTACTATAATGTATAACATACAAAACAAAATATACATTTTAATATTTTTTTCTTCCTCTCCAATATAACATAAATATAATATAAATGTAATTATAAATATAAAACAACTTACAATTGCGTGGTCTGCAATGGCAAGAGATACTCAACCCCAAGTGCAGTTGTGCACCTATATTGGGGTGGAGCTCCTGCACTTGTGGTCCGTTGCTCTCAGATGGTACGGGTCCTAACAACTAACCTACCTGTGCATGATAGGCAATCATGCACAGGTAGGTTAGTTGTTAGGACCTGTACCATCTGAGAAACCTTGGCGTTGGTGTGCGGGCTCAGGTATGTCCTTAATATAAGGATATACTGGCTAATGTCTCAATTTTAACATCAGTTTTGAGGGTTAGTTAATGTCATTGTTACATCTACCACAGTAGTGAACCTATATTGTGGTCCATAAATGCAGGACCTCTACCCCAGCTTATAGTGCACAACTGCACTTGGGGTTGAGGATTATCTGCCATTTCAGACCACTTTGGTGAATTTGTCCAATGTTTAAATTTCATGCATCCACACGTTTATCATGTGTAGGATGCCCTTGTGGTACTTGTGACCGTTTGCAGGCATCCTCCATTGCATGCATATTTTCATGCTGGGGATCGCCCATAGCAACGGACCACAAGTGCAGGAGCTCCACCCCAATATAGGTGCACAACTGCACTTGGGGTTGAGTATCTCTTGCCATTGCAGACCACGCAATTGTAAGTTGTTTCATGTCTAAAGTTTATACTAATGCACCCTTTTTATCATACTGGGTAGCATTAAGGTTTCACCTGTGAGGCCGGCACTCTATCTAGCCAACCAGGGTGGTGCTTGTAGCCTGTCCCTCCCTCTCCCATTGTATGTGTGCATAGTCACACTGGAGCTAACCTGGGAGCAGTCTACAAGCCTAGGCCTAATACTGCTGTAATTTGGTTCCTGGTTTTGCCTATCATGCACAGGTAGGTTAGTTGTTAGGACACGTACCATCTGAGAAACCTTGGCGTATGTGTGCGGGCTCTGGTATGTCCTTCATATAAGGATATACTAGCTAATGTCTCAATTTTAACATCAGTTTTGAGGGTTAGTTAATGTCATTGTTACATCTACCACAGTAGTGAACCTACATTGTGGTCCATAAATGCAGGACCTCTACCCCAGCTTATAGTGCATAGCTGCACTTGGGGTTGAGGATTATCTGCCATTTCAGACCACATTGGTGAATTTGTCTAATTATAAATATAGTATAATATATACAGCAGAAACTTACAAAACAATAGAAAACCCATAGAAAAACCCTACACTAAAACTGTCCCCTCCCCCCACACCTCCTGTACATGGGTCAGAGTCCATAGTGTCCATACAGTTCACATAAGCCCAGTCCTTACCTGACCCATGTCAGGTCACTCAACTGCACACAAATACACCCACCCCACCTAGCACTCCTCCCAACCAACTTATACACAAACTTATACACACAAAAACACAACCCACTTTAGGCCCAAGTTTGGTTGCCTGTAAGCCCTTCATACCATGTCAACTTAAAACAAAACAAAAAGCTAGCGTGTGCATGCAATAGCCCACCACCAGGAAAAAGGATGGCAGACTTGATAAATAAAATATGAACTCTTCCCCTAATTTTCCCCTACAATTGTCCGTAATTCTATCCCTCCATTAAAACTAACCCTGCTCTCACCCTATCTCTATCCCTATAACACTGATAAATAAAGGTACTCTACCCAAAAGGTCTAGTACCTAGGGCACATCAAAAGAAAATCCTCTCCATAGGAGAGATGCCCTACTGGTACCAAGTCTGCCATACTCCAAAGACCTGATCTTCCCAACGTCACCAGTGATGTTCCTACACACCTTCACCTCGGAGAGGGCCTTCTGCTGAGTAGACACTAGACACCACTAAACTGACTAGAAACAAAGTGTCCCGATCTCGGCCACCCAGGTTTTTGAATGCCCCATAAGCCCACTCAGAATAAGCAAGGCCGGAAAGTTGACTCCAGCCGATGGAAGCGCCCACCTGGTTGTAAACCCCTATATTAAAGGGACAATGAAGCAGGAAGTGGTCCATGCTTTCCAGCGTGCCCCTACACTCTTCTCGGGGACAATCCCGGTCATCAGAGTTCCTGTACTTCAAGTTGTCCCTCACATATAGTTTCCCCTGAAAGCAGCGCCAGGCCAAGTCCCAAAACTTCAGGGGGACCCTTTTCATGTTTAAAAGATACAACCCCCCCCCCTCTAGATCCCGACCTGGGCAGTCCCTGAGCGCCAGAGGCTTCTGGAAGTGGGTCAACAGAACTCGTTTGTCAAGGAATTGCCTTGACTGAGTCTTGATCTCCCACACTCCCAGACCCCACCGACGTAACGTCTTCAGAGTCGGGGTAGCATAAGCCGGAAGATGCCCATGGGGCATACGGAGGTCTTTCACTCGCCCTCCTGTCTCCCATTCCTGGAAGAAAGGCCAAAACCATTCCCTGCAGGAGAGTACCCACGGAGGAGCCCATAGATAAACCCCCTAGTCTCCTTGTGCGGTACGTAACCTCCTCCTTGACTAGGTTCATCCTGTTCCCCCATAACAGTTGGAAAAACAGGCTGTAGATCCTAGTGTAGTAAGCCTCTGGCAAAATACATACACTGCCCAGATAGATAAACAAAGGGAGCAGGTACGATTTGATCAGGTGTACCCTTTCCCTGAGGGTCAAAGACCAACCCTTCCACTGGTTGACCCTCTCAGCTTACCATCCCAGTTTTTGGAGGGATAATCATCCTGGCCGAAAGTGATGCCTAGAATTTTTGCCGATTCCTGGGGCTCTGGAAGGGTGTCCAGGAGATCAAACGTTGTTTTCGCCCCCTCACAGCCAGAGACTTTCACACTTATCCCGGTTGATCTTAGACCCGGAAGCCTCCGAGTAGCGCTCCACCTCCGACATCACCACTTCGACATCCTCTCTCGAGGACACGAAAATGGTGACATCATCAGCATACGCCACCACTCTTTGGGCGACACCCGGCTCCGCCAAACTCATCCTGACTCCCGCCAACGGACCGCGATCTACCCTCCGGACGAAGGGATCGACCGCGAACACGTATAAAAGCGGGCTCAAAGGACAACCCTGACGGACTCCGGACCCCACCTCAAAAGAGCGGCCAGACCACCCGTTCACAAGCGGGAAACTCTCTGCCCCTGCATATAAAGTCACAAGCCAATTCACAAAGGTACCCGGTAAGCCATATCTCAGAAGGACAGACCAGAGGTACTCTGGTTCACCCGATCAAATGCTTTGGCCTGATCCAAGGACAGCATGTACCCCTTCCAAAGGCCATCCATTCCCCGCTCAACTGCTTCCCGGACACCGAGAACAGCACTTAAGGTGCTACGGCCTGGAACGGAGCAGTGCTGAGCCCCCGAAAGGAGCCGGGGTGCAAACTTGACCAACCAATTAACCCCTTAAGGACCGGGGTTTTTTCCGTTTTTGCATTTTCGTTTTTTGCTCCTTGCCTTTAAAAAATCATAACTCTTTCAATTTTGCACCTAAAAATCCATATGATGGCTTATTTTTTGCGCCACCAATTCTACTTTGTAATGACGTCAGTCATTTTGCCCAAAAATCTACAGTGAAATGGAAAAAAAAATCATTGTGCGACAAAATTGAAAAATAACGCCGTTTTGTAAATTTTGGGGGCTTCCGTTTCTACGTATTTTGTAGGTCCATACGATTAAAATGATACCCTACTTATATAGGTTTGATTTTGTCGGAAAAAATCATAACTACATGCAGGAAAATTAATACGTTTAAAATTGTCATCTTCTGACCCCTATAACTTTTTTATTTTTCTGTGCATGGGGCGGTATGAGGGCTAATTTTTTGCGCCGTGATCTGAAGTTTTTAATGGTACCATTTTTGCATTGATAGGACTTATTGATCGCTTTTTATTCATTTTTAAATGATATAAAAAGTGACCAAAAATGCACTATTTTGGACTTTGGAATTTTTTTGCGTGCACGCCATTGACCGAGCGGCTTAATTAATTATATATTTTTATAATTCGGACATTTCCGCACGCGGTGATACCATATATGTTTATTTTTATGTTTATTTACACTGTGTTTCTTTTTTTATTGGAAAAGGGGGGTGATTCAAACTTTTAATAGGGGAGGAGTTAAATGATCTTTATTCCCTTTTTTTTTTTCACTTTTTTTTTGCAGTGTTCTAGCTCCCATAGGGACCTATAACACTGCACACACTGATCTTCATCATTGATCACTGGTTTCTCATAAGAAACCAGTGATCAACGATTCTGCCGCATGACTGCTCATGCCAGGATCTCAGGCACTGAGCAGTCATTCGGCGATCGGACAGCGAGGAGGCAGGTAGGGGCCCTCTCGCTGTCCTGTCAGCTGTTCGGGATGCCGCGATTAGCCGCGGCTATCCCGAACAGCCCGACTGAGCTAGCCGGCCACTTTCGGTTTCGCTTTTAGCCGCACGGCTCAGCTCTGAGCGCGCGGCTAAAGGGTTAATAGCGAGCGGCGCCGCGATCGGCGCTGCGCGCTATTAGAGGCGGGTCCCGGCTTCACTATGATGCCGGGCCCGCCGTGATATGACGCGGGGTTACTGTGTAACCCCGCGTTATATCAGGAGAGCAGGACCAAGGACGTACCGGTACGTCCTTGGTCCTTAAGGGGTTAAACAGTATTTTGGCCAGAAGCTTCCTATCTGCATTGAGAAGAGCTATGGGCCTCCAGTTCTCAATACGGCTCGGATCTTTACCCTTTGACAGAAGAATCAGGGCTGACCTCCTCATTGACTTTGGTAGAGTACCCGAGGAAAGACGCTCATTAAAGACCTCGGTCAAGAGGGGAGCTAAAGACTCCTTAAAGGTCCTGTACCACTCAGATGTTAAGCCATCCGGACCTGGCGACTTCTTAGGGGCAAGCCCCTCGATTGCCAGTCTCACTTCCTCTTCCCTGATTTCCTCAACCAAAACGCCAATGTTACGCCGAGCGCTCCGGGTCCCCGCTCCTCCCCGGAGCGCTCGCAACATCTTCGCAACTGCAGCGCCCCGGTCAGATCTGCTGACCGGGTGCGCTGCGATACCTCTCCCAGCCGGGATGCGATTCGCGATGCGGGTGGCGCCCGCTCGCGATGCGCACCCCGGCTCCCGTACCTGACTCGTTCTCCGTCGGTCCTGTCCCGGCGCGCGCGGCCCCGCTCCTTAGGGCGCGCGCGCGCCGGGTCTCTGCGATTTAAAGGGCCACTGCGCCGCTGATTGGCGCAGTTGGCTTAATCAGTGTGTTCACCTGTGCACTCCCTATTTATACCTCACTTCCCCTGCACTCCCTCGCCGGATCTTGTTGCCATTGTGCCAGTGAAAGCGTTTCCTTGTGTGTTCCTAGCCTGTGTTCCAGACCTCCTGCCGTTGCCCCTGACTACGATCCTTGCTGCCTGCCCCGACCTTCTGCTACGTCCGACCTTGCTCTTGTCTACTCCCTTGTACCGCGCCTATCTTCAGCAGTCAGAGAGGTTGAGCCGTTGCTAGTGGATACGACCTGGTTACTACCGCCGCTGCGAGACCATCCCGCTTTGCGGCGGGCTCAGGTGAATACCAGTAGTAACTTAGAACCGGTCCACTAGCACGGTCCACGCCAATCCCTCTCTGGCACAGAGGATCCACCTCCTGCCAGCCGAATCGTGACAGTAGATCCGGCCATGGATCCCGCTGAAGTTCCACTGCCAGTTGTCGCCAACCTCACCACGGTGGTCGCCCAGCAGTCGCAACAAATAGCGCAACAAGGCCACCAGCTGTCTCAACTGACCGTGATGCTACAGCAGCTACTACCACAGCTTCAGCAATCATCTCCTCCGCCAGCTCCTGCACCTCCTCCGCAGCGAGTGGCCGCGTCCGGCCTACGACTATCCTTGCCGGATAAATTTGATGGGGACTCTAAGTTTTGCCGTGGCTTTCTTTCACAATGTTCCCTGCACTTGGAGATGATGTCGGACCAGTTTCCTACTGAAAGGTCTAAGGTGGCTTTCGTAGTCAGCCTTCTGTCTGGGAAAGCTCTGTCATGGGCCACACCGCTCTGGGACCGCAATGACCCCGTCACTGCCTCTGTACACTCCTTCTTCTCGGAAATTCGAAGTGTCTTTGAGGAACCTGCCCGAGCCTCTTCTGCTGAGACTGCCCTGCTGAACCTGGTCCAGGGTAATTCTTCCGTTGGCGAGTACGCCATCCAATTCCGTACTCTTGCTTCCGAATTATCCTGGAATAATGAGGCCCTCTGCGCGACCTTTAAAAAAGGCCTATCCAGCAACATTAAAGATGTTCTGGCCGCACGAGAAATTCCTGCTAACCTGCATTAACTTATTCATCTAGCCACTCGCATTGACATGCGTTTTTCCGAAAGGCGTCAGGAGCTCCGCCAGGATATGGACTTTGTTCGCACGAGGCGTTTTTTCTCCTCGGCTCCTCTCTCCTCTGGTCCTCTGCAATCCGTTCCTGTGCCTCCCGCCGTGGAGGCTATGCAAGTTGACCGGTCTCGCTTGACACCTCAAGAGAGGACACGACGCCGCATGGAGAATCTTTGCCTGTACTGTGCCGATACCGAACACTTCCTGAAGGATTGTCCTATCCGTCCTCCCCGCCTGGAAAGACGTACGCTGACTCCGCACAAAGGTGAGACAGTTCTTGATGTCAACTCTGCTTCTCCACGCCTTACTGTGCCTGTGCGGATATCTGCCTCTACCTTCTCCTTCTCTACTATGGCCTTCTTGGATTCCGGATCTGCAGGAAATTTTATTTTGGCCTCTCTCATCAACAGGTTCAACATCCCGGTGACCAGTCTCGCCAGACCCCTCTACATCAATTGTGTTAACAATGAAAGATTGGACTGTACCGTGCGTTACCGCACGGAACCCCTCCTAATGTGCATCGGACCTCATCACGAAAAAATTGAGTTTTTGGTCCTCTCCAATTGCACTTCCGAAATTCTCCTTGGATTACCGTGGCTTCAACGCCATTCCCCAACCCTTGATTGGTCCACAGGAGAGATCAAGAGCTGGGGTACTTCTTGTTTCAAGGACTGTCTTAAACCGGTTCCCAGTACTCCCTGCCGTGACTCTGTGGTTCCCCCTGTAACCGATCTCCCTAAGGCTTATATGGACTATGCTGACGTGTTTTGCAAAAAGCAAGCTGAGACTTTACCTCCTCACAGGCCTTATGACTGTCCTATTGACCTCCTCCCGGGCACTACTCCACCCCGGGGCAGAATTTATCCTCTGTCCGCCCCAGAGACTCTTGCTATGTCTGAATACATCCAGGAAAATTTAAAAAAGGGGTTTATCCGCAAATCCTCCTCTCCTGCCGGAGCTGGATTTTTTTTTGTGTCCAAAAAAGATGGCTCCCTACGTCCTTGCATTGATTACCGCGGACTTAATAAAATCACGGTAAAGAACCGCTACCCCCTACCTCTTATCTCAGAACTCTTTGATCGCCTTCAAGGTGCCCACATCTTTACCAAACTGGACTTAAGAGGTGCTTATAATCTCATCCGCATCAGGGAGGGGGACGAATGGAAAACTGCATTTAACACCAGAGATGGACACTTTGAGTATCTGGTCATGCCCTTTGGCCTGTGCAACGCCCCTGCCGTCTTCCAAGACTTTGTTAATGAAATTTTTCGTGATCTCTTATATTCCTGTGTTGTTGTGTATCTGGACGATATTCTGATTTTTTCTGCCAACTTAGAAGAACACCGCCAGCATGTCCGCATGGTTCTTCAGAGACTTCGAGACAATCAACTTTATGCCAAAATGGAGAAATGTCTGTTTGAATGTCAATCTCTTCCTTTCCTAGGATACTTGGTCTCTGGCCAGGGATTACAAATGGACCCGGATAAACTCTCTGCCGTCTTAGATTGGCCACGCCCCTCCGGACTCCGTGCTATCCAACGTTTTTTGGGGTTCGCCAATTATTACAGACAATTTATTCCACACTTTTCCACTATTGTGGCTCCTATCGTGGCTTTAACCAAGAAGAATGCCAATCCCAAGTCCTGGTCTCCCCAAGCGGAAGACGCATTTAAACATCTCAAGTCTGCCTTTTCTTCTGCTCCCGTGCTCTCCAGACCTGATCCATCTAAACCCTTCCTATTGGAGGTTGATGCCTCCTCAGTAGGAGCTGGAGCGGTCCTTCTACAAAAAAATTCTTCCGGGCATGCTGTTACTTGTGGTTTTTTTTCTAGGACCTTCTCTCCGGCGGAGAGGAACTACTCCATCGGGGATCGAGAACTACTGGCCATTAAATTGGCACTTGAGGAATGGAGGCATCTGCTGGAGGGATCAAAATTTCCAGTTATCATTTACACCGATCACAAGAATCTCTCCTATCTCCAGTCTGCCCAACGGCTGAACCCTCGCCAGGCCAGGTGGTCGTTGTTTTTTGCCCGTTTTAACTTTGAAATTCATTTTCACCCTGCCGACAAGAACATTAGGGCCGATGCTCTCTCTCGTTCCTCGGATGCCTCGGAAGTAGAGGTCTCTCCGCAACACATCATTCCTCCTGACTGTCTGATCTCCACTTCTCCAGCCTCCATCAGGCAAACTGCGCCCGGGATAAGACTCCTCGCCAGAAGCCTGCTGGTCTCCTTCATCCTCTGCCTGTCCCCAAACAGCCTTGGTCTCTGATTGGTATGGACTTTATTACAGACCTACCCCCATCCCGTGGCAACACTGTTGTTTGGGTGGTCGTTGATCGATTTTCCAAGATGGCACATTTTATTCCTCTTCCTGGTCTTCCTTCAGCGCCTCAGTTGGCAAAACAATTTTTTGTACACATTTTTCGTCTTCACGGTTTGCCCACGCAGATCGTCTCGGATAGAGGCGTCCAATTCGTGTCAAAATTCTGGAGGGCTCTCTGTAAACAACTCAAGATTAAATTAAACTTCTCTTCTGCTTATCATCCTCAATCCAATGGGCAAGTAGAAAGAATTAACCAGGTCCTGGGTGACTATTTACGGCATTTTGTTTCCTCCCGCCAGGATGACTGGGCAGATCTTCTACCATGGGCCGAATTCTCATACAACTTCAGAGTCTCTGAATCTTCTGCTAAATCCCCATTTTTCGTGGTGTACGGCCGTCACCCTCTTCCCCCCCTCCTTACTCCCTTGCCCTCTGGTTTGCCCGCTGTGGATGAAGTGACTCGTGATCTTTCCACCATATGGAAAGAGACCCAAAATTCTCTTTTACAGGCTTCATCCCGCATGAAAAAGTTTGCCGATAAGAAAAGAAGAACTCCCCCCATTTTTGTTCCCGGAGACAAGGTATGGCTCTCCGCTAAATATGTCCGCTTTCGTGTCCCCAGTTACAAACTGGGACCACGCTATCTTGGTCCTTTCAAAGTCTTGTGCCAGATTAATCCTGTCTCTTACAAACTCCTTCTTCCTCCTTCTCTTCGTATTCCCAATGCCTTCCATGTCTCTCTCCTTAAACCTCTCATCATCAACCGTTTCTCTCCCAAACTTGTTTCTCCCACTCCTGTTTCCGGCTCTTCTGATATATTCTCAGTGAAGGAGATACTGGCCTCCAAGACGGTCAGAGGAAAAAATTTTTTTTTGGTTGATTGGGAGGGCTGTGGTCCAGAAGAGAGATCCTGGGAACCTGAACACAACATCCTAGACAAAAGTCTGGTCCTCAGGTTCTCAGGCTCCAAGAAGAGGGGGAGACCCAAGGGGGGGGGGGGTACTGTTCCCCGGAGCGCTCGCAACATCTTCGCAACTGCAGCGCCCCGGTCAGATCTGCTGACCGGGTGCGCTGCGATACCTCTCCCAGCCGGGATGCGATTCGCGATGCGGGTGGCGCCCGCTCGCGATGCGCACCCCGGCTCCCGTACCTGACTCGCTCTCCGTCGGTCCTGTCCCGGCGCGCGCGGCCCCGCTCCTTAGGGCGCGCGCGCGCCGGGTCTCTGCGATTTAAAGGGCCACTGCGCCGCTGATTGGCGCAGTTGGCTTAATCAGTGTGTTCACCTGTGCACTCCCTATTTATACCTCACTTCCCCTGCACTCCCTCGCCGGATCTTGTTGCCATTGTGCCAGTGAAAGCGTTTCCTTGTGTGTTCCTAGCCTGTGTTCCAGACCTCCTGCCGTTGCCCCTGACTACGATCCTTGCTGCCTGCCCCGACCTTCTGCTACGTCCGACCTTGCTCTTGTCTACTCCCTTGTACCGCGCCTATCTTCAGCAGTCAGAGAGGTTGAGCCGTTGCTAGTGGATACGACCTGGTTACTACCGCCGCTGCAAGACCATCCCGCTTTGCGGCGGGCTCTGGTGAATACCAGTAGTAACTTAGAACCGGTCCACTAGCACGGTCCACGCCAATCCCTCTCTGGCACAGAGGATCCACCTCCTGCCAGCCGAATCGTGACAGCCAAGAGAGGGGTCTACGTTTTCAGTTTTCGGTTTCAGTCAGGAAAGCCGACATCCTGTCTCGATCAAGATCCTTCCTTCCCAAGAGGTGTGAGTAGAAGGATCTGACAACCTCCAAGATCCCTGATCTGGACCGATTCAAGGATCCTGTAATATCAACCAGTCCCGGAATGAACTTACTACTCACTGACATCTTGCAGTTTCTGTAAGGGTCAGGCGAGCGGTACCTCCAAAATCCCTCTCAAAAACCAAAGATGTGTGCCTATCATACTGACACTTCATCAGCAAGGATTTCACTCTGGAGATATCCTCCTGGCTACCTCCAGTCGAGACAAGGAGCTCGAGTTTCCTCCTCAGACCCTGATACAGCCGGTACCTGTTCAGGGACCTGAGGCTCGAGAGATGGCAGAAGAACCCCGCAACCCGCTTCTTGAACATCTCCCACCACTCCAGCTTATTACTACAAAGGCCCAGCAAAGGTACCTGACTCTGAAGAAAATCCTCAAAGGACTGTCTTATCTCTGCTTCCTCCAGGAGAGACGAATTAAGCTTCCAGTAACCTTTGCCAATCCGAGGAGTTTCTGAAACATTCAAAGAAAAAGAAATCAAACAGTGACACTGCAGAAAAGACAGCTTCCTCCTTTAAATAAAACTTGTCTTTTCTAGACCTGCAGCTACCTCGATGATAGGTGAAACCCGCGTGGCCTGAGGGACTCCGGATGTGGGCATCCTCTAGGCTTCCCTAACTGAGCTTCCCTAACTATACTATTGAGAGCTATACTATCATAAGCCAACCGATCATTGGAGCCTCTCCTATCTTGGGATCTCGTGACATTATTGAAATCCCCGCCAAAGATCACCTGTTGGCTCGTAAAAAGGAAGGGCTGAATCCTCATAAAGAGATCCTTTTGCCCCCACTTTGTCTGCGGGGCATAGATGTTAATGAGCCAAAGCTCTTGTCCCTTTATGAGGACATCCAAGATCAGGCACCTCCCCATTTCTAACTCAATAACCCATCGGCATTCAACCGCTGCGGAAAAAAAGGACCGCCACCCTATTATACGGCTCAGCCGCAAGAGACCAGTCGGCGGGACCGCGCCTCCACTCTCTCCTGGCTTTAACCAGGGAGGCAAGATCTGACAACCTGGTCTCTTGTAAAAAGAAAATGTCGGCTTCAACACGGCCGAGAAAATAAAAGGCTGCAAATCTAGCCTCATCAGACTTAATACTGACGCAATTAATGGACGCCAGCATCAGTGGGGTGAGTGCCACCATCATTGGTGATTGAGTTAGACAGTCTTAACTGCCTCATTTTTGCCTTTTCTTGGCCCCTTCATCCCCAGATGAAGAGGCCTCCTTGTTTTTGGCCCTTTTTTTGGATTCTGTTTGATCCATTTTCGGGTCCCCGTCTATGTCCCCCCTGCAGGACAGGGCCCAGTTCCCCCCAGAGGCTCCCCCACTCCAAGGAGGGGGAGGAGATGTTTTCAAGGACGGAGTACCGTTTAGACAGGCCAATCAGAGGGGGGGGGGGCGGTAGGCTTCCGCTTGGGACCCGGTCTGCAGCACAGGGCTTTACAGGGGACACGGACCTCTTCTTCCCCTTCTTCCCCTTTTTATTGCCCTTCACTTTTGGCCTCTCCTCCCTCTCCTCATCCACACTTTCATAGAGGGAGGAATCAGAAAGAATGGCCCCACCACCTTCCTCATTGGAATTTCTCCTCATCTCCTCATCCAGAACGTCATCCTCCAGAGCCTCAGCGATTACAGGACTAACCTCAGGAGCAGGACCAGGAGCAGCCACCGGTTCTTCAGCCCTTTTACGGCTATCCTCCCGCCTTGGTTTAGCGGGATCTTTCCTCCTCACTGACCCTGTTATGCCCTGCCACTCGAGCCCACCCCAGCCGGGGCAACATTAACGCTCTCCCCGGCCGAGGCGACCGTCGCATGGGAAAAGGCGCTTGGACAACGACTGAACGGGTGCCCTAAGACACCACACAGGTGGCACCTGATCTGCCTACAAGATGCGGCAAGATGACCTACCCCACCACACATAGCACAGACCTGTACAGTACAGGCCGCACTAAAGTGGGTGGAGCTGCCACACCTGTGACAGACCTTGGGCTGCCCCTGGTAGAAGACCTGGATCCTGTCTTTCCCAAGAAAAGCAGCTGAAGGGATGTGGGCAACAGTGCTCCCCAAACGCTTTAATTTGACGGAAAACGTCCAGGCCCCAGACCAGATCCCATACTCATCTAAATTCTTTTTAGACATATCCGTCACATCGCCGTACCTCCCAAGCCAGGTCATAGTATCATAACAAGAAAGCGACTCGTTACGAGTCAAAACGGTCACTTTCTTGATTAGGGTCTGGAGCGAAACCGCCTTTACGGCAAAATCACGCCAGCCGGGCTCACTCTGATGTCGAACTCGGAGGTACCATAGCGGTGAATCAGGGCAAAGATGTCACTTGCCCTGAATTCCATCTTGAGGAGGAGCTCAACCACCTTACCCCTAGGTGGGCACACATCTTTGCCCCTCCAAACCAAGCGGACCACATTCCTACGACCACTCTCCGGTCCGGGTGTCGGGAGGGACCAGACCACCTCCCCATTCTGCTCTCGGAAGGCCCCCAACCCGTGTCTCTCTATCCAGAAAGACAGGTCAACTGAACCCCTCCCCTCTACCTGGATTGACCTATCTCCCCTAAGCAGAGCCTCTAGGAGGCGCTGTTGCAACTGACCATTCCCAGAGCCAGATGAAGACGGGGACCCCCCAGATCCCCCGGCAGCGACGCTGGCATAGCTTCTTGGCAGCCGCCACCGGAGGGGCAGTCGGACCAGACCCCAAACCTGCAAATGCATCAAAAGTCTCGCTAACCATTTTCTTGTCGTTGGAATCACAAATACCCCTCTCATTCACTCCACTAACACCCCTCTCATTCGCTCTACTAGCACCCCTCTCATTCACTCCACTAGCGCCCCTCTCATTCACTCCACTAGCACCCCTCTCATTCACTCCACTAGCACCCCTCTCATTCACTCCACCAGCACCCCTCTCATTTGATCCACTAGCACTCCTCTTATCCATACTGCTGGCACCCATTACTTGCAAACTGCAATCACTCCTTCTACTCCCAGCGGCCATTTTCCCTTTATTAGATTCACTGCTCTTATTTACACTTTCACCTTTGTTAGCTGGACTGGCCTCCGTCCTCATCTGTTTAGATGCAGCAGGCTTGTTAGATCTCTCCGACATCACGGGCTCAGGGACATCTTCTGGCATGGGTGCAGGTTGCCCCGCCCCCTTTCTTGACACCGCCGCCATCGACCTGGGTGGGACTTGCCCCTCCAAGCGCACTCCCGCCCCACCTCCTACTCCCAAGCGGGGGACACCCGCGACACCGGATCCGTCCTGGGGACCGCTCCACGAGCCAACAAGGTCTGATGCCCGGACACCCCCCCTCATGCTCCATGACCAGCACCAACCTTTTCACCCAGGGGACCGCCCCCTAAAAGGGTGATTTCGCTCACAGACCCCGGCACCAGGGCACCCCCCCCTCACAGGGGGATGCCGCATAGCACCAGAGCCGCTCAGGGGACCGCCCCCTAAGCCAGTTTGGGAAAGCGTAGAGACCCCGAGTATGCCCTGCCCATCCCTACCAACAGGACACCCGGCGGGGTCTCCGGCACCCCGTATAGCACTCACTGCCATCTTGAGCTCACCACTGTACCCCCCATGCTGGCCCAGTTCCACTTCAGAAATGGAGTCTGGCAGTTTCGGGGGCCCAGCAGCCTTAACCCACTGACCAGCAGGTCCAGATTGCTGGAAACGAGAGAAAACAAACTTAGTTACTTCTTCTTTCTTTTGTTTTTTCCTTCCTTTTTTCTTCCTCTTCTTTCCAGTCTTGTCAAGACCCATTTCGTCACCAAAGGTAAAGTTCTCAAACCAAGTGGGGGACTCCTGCATGACAATGGCCCGGAGCACCCCACCCTCCAGGAGACCGCTGCTACTATCTGACTCATATTCACTCTCATCCGAGGAAGGCAGGGCAACCCTCTGTATTAGCTTCTGCACCCCCCTCACTTCCCCCACCATCTTCTCTGCCATGACTATCTTCCATAGCCTCCACCTACTCCTTCACCGACAGCACTTCATCTTCACCACCACTACTCTCCCCATCATCCTCCACCACAACCTCCTTACCTGGGGTTTTCATGGTGGTGAATCTGTTATCGTTTAGCAGCTTCTCCTTGAAGATACCACTGCCTTCCATCAGTTCTTGCCTCCTCTCCTCCAGCTTTTTAATTTCTAGCTTTAAAGAGTCCATGCGTTTTTTTTTTTAAATCTGACCTCTTCTTTTTGGATCCAGTGTTATGGAGGTTCCTTACCAGCTTCAGGTCTTCTCTTGCTGCATGAAGCTGTTTACCGCAGGCTTCGTATTCCTTGAACCTCGCTGTCATAACGGAACAGAAGGTGTCTGTTGATTCCCTGGGCCCTCTGTTCCCCCACATCTCCACATCAGCCACAGTTTTCTTGCTTTGCTTTTTCTTTGCCATTGCCTGGAAAGCAGAGCCTGTATTGCTACAGACTCTGCTTGATCTTCTCCCACAGGCCGGAATGTTGGCTGTAGCAGGCTGCTCTCCACCCCCCGCCAGCCTAGAATGGGGAGTGGAGGCCAAGCATTCCATGCAGGAAGCTCTCCCAGAGAGGCTGCCACACTCCTGGGAAGATGCTAGTTGGAAACTCTGCTGACTTTGGCCTAGTTCCTGGAAGTCTGGAGCTCTGGTAACACACAACTTCCCTCTAGCTGTTGGAGCTGGAATTGCCGCAGCTGCTGGCACCAGACTTTCCCTCCAATGGGTCCTCAAAAAAGGATTTAAAGGAAATCTGTCACCAGTGTCACCTGCACTAACCTGTCGGTGCCGACAGATAGTGCAGGTGACACTGATGACAACGGTACTCACCTTGTCCCGTTCTGTGGGGGGATATTCAGTAATCTCTTCTGTTAGCTCTTCTCCGGGCACCCGGCTTGGCGCATGGGCGGAGCTTAGTGAAATCACCACTGCTGTTCTCTAACAGTTGGGCCCAGCAGGGAGCAGCAGCAGTGACGTCAGTAAGCTCCGCCCATGCCCCAAGCCGGGTGCCCAGAGTAGAGCTAACAGAAGAGATTACTGAAGATCTCCATGCCCCAAGCCGGGTGCCCGGAGCGGAGCTAACACAGGAGATAACCAGAGATCCCCACCACGGAACGGGACAAGGTAAGTACCGTTGTCATCAGTGTCACTTGAACTATGTGTATCGGTATCGGCAGGTTAGTGCAGGTGACACTGGTGACAGATTTCCTTAAAAATTTGCTCATTCCAATTACCAGGCTCTGTCTTTGTGCCGCCATGCTGCTGGCACATTAAAAATTTTAATCTCTTCAAAATCTTTAATTGACTTTTAAAAAATCTCTTTAATCTCTGCAATTGTGATGTCGTATGGTCTCCCGACCCTGCTGCCGCATCCAAACTCATTGTGACAGTCATTGTGCCACTCCGCGGCAGTGATTCTAATAGTGACGTCTGTAATCTGCATGTCATACTGAATAACAGTATTATTTCACTACCCCAGCACACTCCCTATGCGTGTTACGGTAAGGCAAATTGTTCTACACCCTCTATTGAGTCTCTCTATAGCCCGCAAAAGATGTTTTTAATAAAGATTCGCCGCAAATAAATTCGGATCTAACCAAATTTTTTGGGGAAATTTGGCAAATCAGCCGAATCAAATTTTTCAAAAATTCGCCCATCTCTAGTTGACACCAGTGACAGTGTGGTTTAATTAATGTTATATTTTAATAGTTCGGAAATGTATGCCTGCGCCGTTACCACATATGTTTATAGTTTATTTAAAAAATGGAAAAAGGCCGGTGATTCATACTTTTATAATGGAAGGGGCTTATTCCCATTTAAAAAAAATAAAAATAGGAGACTATTACATGCAAGCTTGCAACTGCATACACTGGCAGGGAGATAAAGGCAATACTATTTGTATCAAAATCAAACAGAGGGACACTGTTATAACACAATACAAAACACAATACAAAATGGGCCTAAAAACACAGTACAATATGGGACCTATGTAGGCCTAAAATTAGGCTTTAGAGTGACATTTATGTCTTGTTGTTGTAATTTTCTGTAAATTGAAGGAAAATTGCGCTATTTCTCTGTGAATCCCCACAAATAAAAACAACCAAACCACTACTAAAAAACGGTAGAAACGTAACATGTGAACATAGACTTTAAATGTTTATAAAATACTCCAATTGCGATTATAGGTCAAATCATTTTTGTCTCACAGCAATATTTACAAAAGAAATGCACTTTGAATGAGAGAACACATCATATTGCATCACAAGAAGCATTCTGATTAATTGCTATGGGAAACTGCACCACTCTTCCTCTACACAGGTTTTGATAAATGTCCCCAATGTGAACTGACTCCAACCATCTTATGCATTTCAGCAGTTCAAGGCTGCTGGAGTCTAACAAGGTAATTAGACTACGAGGTGCAGTGATGAGACTCCACTCTCTCTTTCTACATAGCCAGAGGATTCATGAAAAATATAGGCAGCATTACAAAATCCATTTATTAAAGAATTGGAATTACTATGGCTAAAAGGCCATTCTTGGCACATAAGCTGAAAAGAAAGCACAAGTCATATGTAAGAACCACTATGTAATTCTCTAATAGCGTCTCTAATGCTAAATTATATTATATTAGTAGCTGTGTAAGATGGATTTCTGTGTATTTGCGAGGAGAAGCAGAGCAAAACCTTATCACAGCTTTCTCCTAAGTGTGGCAAGGGGCTGGCTTTGTTTACAAACTGCTATATTCTTTTTACTCTTTGCTAGGAGCTATGCCCTCTAGCTAATTACAGTGGGGCAAAAAAGTATTTAGTCAGCCACCAATTGTGCAAGTTCTCCCACTTAAAAAAAAGAGAGAGGCCTGTAATTTTCATCATAGGTATACCTTAACTATGAGAGACATAATGAGAAAAAAAATCCATAAAATCACATTGTCTGATTTTTAAAGAATTTATTTGCAAATGATGGTGGAAAATAAGTATTTGTTCAATAACAAAGGTTCATCTCAATACTTTGTTATATATCCTTTGTTGGCAATGACAGAGGTCAAACTTTTCTGTAAGTCTTCACAAGGTTTTCACACACTGTTGCTGGTACTTTGGCCCATTCCTCGAGCAGATCTCCTCTAGAGCAGTGATGTTTTGTGGCTGTCGCTGGGCAACACGGACTCTCAACTCCCTCCAAAGCTTTTCTATGGGGTTGAGATCTGGAGACTGACTAGGCCATTCCAGGAAATGCTTTTTATGAAGCCACTCCTTCATTGCCTGGGCGGTGTTTTTGGGATCATAGTCATGCTGAAAGACCCAGCCACGTTTCATCTTCAATGCCTTTACTGATGGAAGGAGTTTTTCACTCAAAATCTCATGATACATAGCCCCATTCATTCTTTCCTTTACACGGATCAGTCATCCTGGTCCCTTAGCAGAAAAACATCCCCAAAGCACGATGTTTCCACCCTCATGCTTCACAGTAGGTATGGTGTTCTTTAGATGCAACTCAGCATTCTTTCTCCTCCAAACACGACGAGTTGAGTTTTTATCAAAAAGTTCTTCTTTGGTTTCATCTGACCATATGACATTTTCCCAATACTCTTCTGGATCATCCAAATGCTCTCTAGCAAACTTCAGACAGGCCTGGACATGTACTGGCTTAAGCAGGAGGACACGTCGGGCACTGCATGATTTGAGTCCCTGGCGGCGTAGTGTGTTACTGATGGCAGCCTTTGTTACTTTGGTCCCAGCTCTCTGCAGGTGATTTACTAGGTCCCCTCCATGTGGTTCTGGGATTTTTGCTCACCGTTCTTGTGATCATTTTGACACAAAATCTTGTGTGGAGGCCCAGATTGAGGGAGATTATCAGTGGTCTTGTATGTCTTCTATTTTCTAATAATTGCTGCTTGCCTATTGCAGATTCAGTCTTCCCAGCCGGGTGCAGCTCTTTGGCCATAGTGGAGTATGGAATGTGGACAGGTGTCTTTTTTACTCATATTAAGTTCAAACAGGTGTCATTAATACAGGTAACGAGTGGAGGACAGAGGAGACTCTGAAAGAAGAAGTTACAGGTCTGTGAGCCAGAAATCTTGATTGTTTGTAGGTGACCAAATACTTATTTTCCACCATAATTTGCTAATAAATTCTTTAAAAATCAGACAATGTGATTTTATAGATTTTTTTTCTCATTATGTCTCTCATAGTTGAGGTATACCTATGATGAAAATGATAAGCCTCTCTCATCTTTTTTAAGTGGGAGAACTTGCACAATTGGTGGCTGACTAAATACTTTTTTTGCCCCACTGTAACCTTTTGGAAACAACTTTATCCTCCTCCTTCAGCTGGTCTGCATAATACATAGGGAAATCTTATTACACAGCTGATATATAATATTTTGTATAAAGTAAAATTTAGGCTCTTGGCAGATGGTGAGGAAAACTAACACTTGATTTGCATTTTGCATAAAGAGTACCTGTCAGTCCTAGCGACATTTCAAAAGTTTGAATCGGTGGGGGTCTGAGTGTTCAGACCTCTGCCGATCAGCAGAACGAGATGGGAGAAGTCTGGGCTGCCATGCACCTCTTTGTCACGTGATCGAGACATGCTCCACAGACTTACATTGTAAGCATGTTTGATCACATCAGAGAGCCTTGAGATAATGCGCTGAACGTGAACTTCTCAAACCCACCAATCCAAACTTTTGATCTGTTGCTAGGACATTTTAAAAGTTTTTCCAAATGACAGTGTCCATTTAAGATCATCTGGAATTCATGAATAATAGGTAACTCAATTCTCTTATTTGGTAAGTCATATCCATAACTTTAGAATAAGTTTTACACCATCAATTCGATAACAGTGAAACTTAAGACTCCAATAAGATTCTATATAGAATAAGCTCCCTCCCTTACACAGATGGTACATCCTAGAGAAGACGGAAATATAATCTAACAAGATTTTGATCTGTCTTTGCTTCAGAATACAACCTGTTTTTATCCACTTACTGCCCCCTTATTGAGTTTCTTTAAGAAATTATAGGTATTTTCTCTCAAAATATTGTAACTGCTGTCTTAATTTAGGGTTACAATTGTCAAATAAGGATATATGCACAGGTGGAGAATTTGTTGAAGAAATGTCATGTTCTCTACATCTGAATGTAGTAAACAATAATCCCATTCTGATTTCTGCTACTGATGTAAAGGAGGAAAAACAGTGCACAACACTGATGTATATATTAACCCGTTAAGGATGCAGGGCATATGGGTATGTCCTTGAGTCCTGGTACTCAAGAATGCATGGCATACCTGTACACCCTGGTGCTGTTACCAGGGTTTGAAGTGTGCTCATGAGCTGAGTGTGCATCAAACCTGTTTCCCACTGCTATCAGCAGCCAGGACCCAGGGTTAATGCTGGAGCCAAGCTCCGCATTGAACAGTGTATGCAATCCAAAGATTGCATGGTATATAGGGTCAGAAGATGACAATTTTAAACATACTAATTTTGGTGCATGTAGTTATATATTTTTTAAGTAGTAAAATAAAATAAAACCTACATAAATTTGGTATTCTTATAATTGCATGGACCTACAGAGTGTAATTTTTACCAAAATGTGCCCTGCGTACAAACGGAAGCCCCGGAAAGTTACAAAATGGTGTTTTTTTTTATTAATTTCACCCCACAAATACGTTTTTTTTTTGTTTCACCACAGATTATGTTATAAAATAAGTGATGTCATTACAAAGTACAATTAGTGACACAAAAACCAAGCCCTTATATGGGTCTGTAGGTGCAAAATTGAAAGTGTTATGATCTTTAGAAGGGAAGGAGGAAAAAAACGAAAGTGCAAAAACGAAAATTGGACAGGTCCTTAAAGGGGTACTCCGCCCCTAGCATCTTATCCCCTATCCAAATGATAGGGGATAAGATGTCAGATCGCCGGGGTCCCGCTGCTGGGGACCCCCGGGATCTCCGCTGTGGCACCCCGCTATCATTACTGCACAAAGCACACTCGCTCTGTGCGTAATGACAGGGGCTGGAGCATTGCCACGTCACGGCTCCGCCCCTTGTGATGTCACAGCCCGCCCCTTAATACAAGTCTATGGGAGAGGGCGTGGCGGCCATTATACCCCCTCCCATAGACTCCTTTGGATAGGGGATAAGATGTCTAGGGGCAGAGTACCCCTATAAGGCCAAAATGGGCCTTAAGGGGTTAAATTATTGTTAATATTAGAACTTTTTTGTAAAAATAAAACACGTTCCTACTGTAGCAGTTGCAACTTTAAGGCTGGATTCGCACATTGTAAAATAAAAAGAAAAATGGCAGTAAAATAGGTATGAAAAGTGGCATTTATTTTTTTGATTTAATATTGTGTTTTATTAAAATCTATGGAAAAGCATCACTGCATACATTGGATTAATGTAGACATTGTAGTTAAATGTATGGGAAAATGCATAGCCAATCATAATCCAAAATATCCTTTTTCCAAGAAAGTCATTATTTATCCAAAATGTGTGTGTGGCCTTTACAATCGGAGTCATTTATAAAATTGACCCTCCTGTTTTGGCATCTCTTTTTCCGGCATATGTATCTATTTAAAAAAAATGTTAAATCTAATTCAAGAACATGAGGGAAAACATGCAAAATTACGATTTATTGATAAATGAGGGCCAACGCCAGAACTATGGGCATTTTTTTTTTTCAAACAATGGGCCTCATTTACTAAGAGTGTCGGGTTTCTACTAGTGGGAAATGTTGTTTTAGACTTTCAGGATTCAACCTTTTACCATTTACTATGGGGATCACAGATTTACAAGTCGGAAACATTTTCTGACCAACTTTTCCAGGTGTAAATTTCCAGCCATTTATCCACGGGATTTTCTGTGAATTCAATCGTAAATAGGTTGGGTTGTGAAACCACGCCACTTTTTGGGCCGCCCATGCTCCCTTTGTGACAGACCACAACCCTTTTTCGGCTTTTCACAGTGCAATGTCGGGTTTTTCAGATTTTCCTGGCGCACACTGTCGCACACTTGCGCAAACTGGCGCTGACATGTCGCAGATACTCGGCGCCAAAATAACCTGACAAAAACATGTCGGTTTCAGCTTAGTAAATGAGGCCCAATGTGTTTACTTATGGATGCTTTTCCATAGATTTTAATAGATAGAAACAAGGTTGCTTTTTATACCTATTTTACTGACATTTCTTTTTCTTTTCATTTTACAATGTGTGAACCCAGCCCCATACTTAGCACTTAACAGTAAATTTATTTTACGTGACGGTTCAGTGTTACCTCTTTACAAAAACATAATGCATAATGAGTACATAATTTTCCTGTCCTTACGAAATGTAAGATCCTCAGTAACGGAAAAAAATGCTGTTTATAACTCAGACATAGGGCTCACAGTGAAAACGGGATCAATATCCTACAAAGTAAACGAGTGGAAACAGACAGGGCCTTGGCACAGCCGATCGATAAGAAAACCTCAGCCGCCTTCCAAAAAACCTTCCGGTGAAGCAAATTTATCGGCTCAGCCTTTAGGGACAGCATTTTCAATTAAAGGCAGCTGTAAAGGATCAACATCCACTCTGCAGACCCGTTTATTCTGGGCAACTTCTGTAAGCCAGAGTTGAAGGGTTGATGGATGACTGAGGTTGACGGATGAAAAGCAGTTAGGGGTTAGAAACATGTAGAGTTTTAACTCCTTCACCTGCTGTCTTTAGCAAAATGTGTAAAAAGACTTTGGCATCCACAACACTGTGTAACAATATGTAATGTTGCTTGTAATGTTCCTGGATATTATCATGTTAACTACTCATGTAAGGCAAAGGTCTCTACTTCAGTTGAATAACACACAAAATATTAAGAAAGGGATAAAATGGTATTATTCTTTATTGTTTGTGGTATGTTGTAATAAAGAGTATAGCCCAAATCAAATGACAGGTTCACCAAAGACAATAGAATGAGCTTTTGATCCGAGCAGCCAATGGTCATGTTACATATTTTAGTGTGAACTCCATTTCTACCATTATAAAATAAGACACTTCAGCTAAAATAACATAAAGACATTTAGAAAATTTGTATATTTGAAGTAAGAAGTTTAAGTAGTAATTTTTGTCTTATATACTGTGTAATTCTTTTGGTATCATAGCAAGGTACACATATAATGGTCACATAAATATACAGCTTATGCAGTCATTTTGCACAAGCATGGGTAAATCTCAGACAGGTCTTTAAACTTGCAATGAGGAGCCATAAAACAGCATCTCTGAAAACATTGTTGTGAGGTAAAGGATAAGGATGCAGGCTGATATGAAAGGAATTAGTAGAATTTAATTGAAGTTGTATTATGGTAAGGTTTTAGCACTTGTAAAGGTAATACAAAGAGTAGTTGCTTCTGCTGAGATTTTTTTTTTCAGCTTCTGCATTGAGGTTGAAGACTAACAGAAATCAATGAGACAACAGAGTCTGAACCTCTAAAGCTGGCAAGAGTTGCTTGTGTGGATGCTGTCAGTCACAGTTAAATTAGCATACTCCTGGCAGGGAAACCTAGATACCAGGGACTATCTTTAAGTCATCATGGTGACCTGCCAACCGATATTTGTTAGCCTCCAGTTTATAGGGTTTCTCCAATTTAATTTTAAAAAGGCATTGCTACTTGCTAAGGCTATAAATTAATAAACTATACTGTGCTTACCTCGCTACTCCAGACACTGTCCCACACTGTGTTGCCACACCCTGATGACACACTGTCCCACACTGTGTTTACTAACCCTGATGATGCACTGTTCTGACAATACTGCAGCATTAGTGATTGACTGCAACAGGTTAAGACAATCTTGAGGAGAGGCAGGACAGCATGTCATCAGGGTAAGTAAACCAGAGGGACCAGGGTGGATTGGAATCTCTGTGCTGGAGAAATTAAAGGGGTACTCCGGCGCTAAGACATCTTATCCCCTATCCAAAGGATAGGGGATAAGATGCCTGATCTCGGGGGTCCCACCACTGGGGACCCCCGTGATCTTCCACGCCGCACCGCGTTAGAATCAGCCCCCGGAGCGTGCTCGCTCCGGGGACTGATTACTGGTGATCACAGGGACAGAGCCCCCTCCATAGGCTTGCATTGAGGGCGTGGAGCGTGACGTCACACGGGACGGAGCCGTGATGTCACTATGCTCCGTCCTCGTGATCGCCAGTAATCACGCTTCGGGGGCTGATTCTAACGGGGTGCGGAGTGGAAGATCACGGGGGTCCCCAGCGGCAGTTAGTGTTTTAATTTAATTGGCGGACCCCATTAAGATGACTTGAAGTCCAGAATGATTGGAGCAAGATTATTTTCAATGTATGAGAACTTTTATGGTATGCTCAGAAACTATACTCTATACAATATTTATGTTGCCTAAAATGTCTGCTTGCCTCGCATAGCACAATTGATTTTTCATACACATTTTATATAAGCCTAGAAGAAATTAAGCATGCACATATCCCAGAACCACAGGCTAACATGGAAGTCAACCGTTACTAGATACTTTTCAAAAATATTTCGATATTGCTTATTTTTGGGTTCTTCCAAATCTGGCATACTTGTTGTAGAGATTTCTGCAGCTGGCAATCCATCTCAATTAGGTTTTTTCTGCTTCAGGCATGTCTGAGTTTTACAAACCCTATTCAGAATTTATCCCTATTCATTTGCCAGTATAGCTGTTGTCACGATGCCGGCTGGCAGGTAGTGGATCCTCTGTGCCAGAGAGGGATGGCGAGGACCGCGCTAGTAGACCGGTTCTAAGCCACTACAGGTTTTCACCAGAGCCCGCCGCAAAGCGGGATGGTCTTGCTGCGGCGGTAGTGACCAGGTCGTATCCACTAGCAACGGCTCACCTCTCTGACTGCTGAAGATAGGCGAGGTACAAGGGAGTAGGCAGAAGCAAAGTCGGACGTAGCAGAAGGTCGGGGGCAGGCGGCAAGGTTCGTAGTCAGGGTGGATAGCAGTAGTACTGGTACACAGGCTTTAAACACACAAAACGCTTTCACTAGGCACAAGGGCAACAAGATCCGGCAAGGGAGTGCAAGGGAGGAGACCAGATATAGCCAGGGAGCAGGTGGGAGCCAATTAAGCTAATTGGGCCAGGCACCAATCATTGGTGCACTGGCCCTTTAAGTCTCAGGGAGCTGGCGCGCGCGCGCCCTAGAGAGCGGAGCCGCGCGCGCCAGCACATGACAGCAGGGGACGGGAACGGGTAAGTGACCTGGGATGCGATTCGCGAGCGGGCGCGTCCCGCTGTGCGAATCGCATCCCCAACGGCCATGACAGAGCAGCGCTCCCGGTCAGCGGGACTGACCGGGGAGCTGCAGGGAGAAAGATGCCGTGAGCGCTCCGGGGAGGAGCGGGGACCCGGAGCGCTAGGCGTAACAGTACCCCCCCCCCTTAGGTCTCCCCTTCTCTTTATCCGGTAACTGCCTCCCCTGGGATGAGGACACCGGGAAAGGATGGAGGGATTCCTCAACGGCAGGCAGAACAGCAGGAGTAGGAATGGGGAGAGAGGGCAGAGGGCGAGACCTGGCACGGGGCAGTGTGACACCAGGACGAGGGCCATGAGGGGACACAGAGGCTTGCCTGATGGGACTGGGAGGGGGGGAGAGGCATTTCCTGTGGCAGGCAGAGTCCTTAATGACCTTAGGGGAACCGGATACAGGGGGAACCACAGGGTCACGGCAGGGAGTACTGGGAACCGGTTGAAGGCAGTCCTTGGAACAAGAGGGACCCCAACTCTTGATCTCCCCAGTGGACCAATCCAGGGTTGGGGAATGGTGTTGAAGCCAGGGTAGTCCAAGGAGAACTTCAGAAGTGCAATTAGGAAGGACAAAAAATACAATTTCCTCGTGATGAGGTCCGATGCACATTAGGAGGGGCTCCGTGCGGTAACGCACGGTGCAATCCAACCTGGCTCCGTTGACCGCGGAAATGTGGAGTGGCTTGACAAGACGGGTCACCGGAATGCGAAATTTATTCACTAAGGACTCCCGAATAAAATTCCCAGAAGCTCCAGAGTCCAGGCAGGCCACGGCTGAGAGGGGAGAGCTGGCTGAAGTAGAAATCCGAACAGGCACCGTGAGACGTGGAGAAGCCGACTTAGCATCAAGAGACGCCACACCCACGAGAGCTGGGTGCGAGCGTGCGTTTCCCAGACGTGGAGGACGGATTGGGCAATCCACCAAAAAATGTTCAGTACTGGCACAGTACAGACAAAGATTCTCTTCCTTACGGCGATTCCTCTCTTCCAGGGTCAGGCGAGACCGATCCACTTGCATGGCCTCCTCGGCGGGAGGCCTAGGCGCAGATTGCAGTGGAGACTGTGGGAGAGGTGTCCAGAGATCTAAGTCTTTTTCCTGGCGGAGCTCTTGATGCCTCTCAGAAAAACGCATGTCAATGCGAGTGGCTAGATGAATGAGTTCATGCAGGTTAGCAGGAGTCTCTCGTGCGGCCAGAACATCTTTAATGTTGCTGGATAGGCCTTTTTTAAAGGTCGCGCAGAGAGCCTCATTATTCCAGGATAGTTCAGAAGCAAGAGTACGGAATTGTATGGCGTACTCGCCAACGGAGGAATTACCCTGGACCAGGTTCAGCAGGGCAGTCTCAGCAGAAGAGGCTCGGGCAGGTTCCTCAAAGACACTTCGAATTTCCGAGAAGAAGGAGTGTACAGAGGCAGTGACGGGGTCATTGCGGTCCCAGAGCGGTGTGGCCCATGACAGGGCTTTTCCAGACAGAAGGCTGACTACGAAAGCCACCTTAGACCTTTCAGTAGGAAACTGGTCCGACATCATCTCCAAGTGCAGGGAACATTGCGAAAGAAAGCCACGGCAAAACTTAGAGTCCCCATTAAATTTGTCCGGCAAGGACAGGCGGAGGCTAGGAGTGGCCACTCGCTGCGGAGGGGGTGCAGGAGCTGGCGGAGGAGATGGTTGTTGCTGCTGTAGCTGTGACTGTACTTGCTGTAGTTGTGACTGGAGTTGCTGTGTCATGGTGGTCAAGTACGACAGCTGGTGATCTTGTTGGGCGATCTGACGAGCTTGCTGGGCGACCAGCGTAGGGAGGTCAGCGACAACTGGCAGAGGAACTTCAGCGGGATCCATGGCCGGATCTACTGTCACGATGCCGGCTGGCAGGTAGTGGATCCTCTGTGCCAGAGAGGGATGGCGAGGACCGCGCTAGTAGACCGGTTCTAAGCCACTACAGGTTTTCACCAGAGCCCGCCGCAAAGCGGGATGGTCTTGCTGCGGCGGTAGTGACCAGGTCGTATCCACTAGCAACGGCTCACCTCTCTGACTGCTGAAGATAGGCGAGGTACAAGGGAGTAGGCAGAAGCAAAGTCGGACGTAGCAGAAGGTCGGGGGCAGGCGGCAAGGTTCGTAGTCAGGGTGGATAGCAGTAGTACTGGTACACAGGCTTTAAACACACAAAACGCTTTCACTAGGCACAAGGGCAACAAGATCCGGCAAGGGAGTGCAAGGGAGGAGACCAGATATAGCCAGGGAGCAGGTGGGAGCCAATTAAGCTAATTGGGCCAGGCACCAATCATTGGTGCACTGGCCCTTTAAGTCTCAGGGAGCTGGCGCGCGCGCGCCCTAGAGAGCGGAGCCGCGCGCGCCAGCACATGACAGCAGGGGACGGGAACGGGTAAGTGACCTGGGATGCGATTCGCGAGCGGGCGCGTCCCGCTGTGCGAATCGCATCCCCAACGGCCATGACAGAGCAGCGCTCCCGGTCAGCGGGACTGACCGGGGAGCTGCAGGGAGAAAGACGCCGTGAGCGCTCCGGGGAGGAGCGGGGGCCCGGAGCGCTAGGCGTAACAGCTGTATCATTGGAATTGGTCCAGAAGTTATGAGAATTATTGTGAAAGTTCCAGGTAAAATAACATATACTTTATGAGTTCCCTACTATCTTCTACAGACAACGACTGCCTGGTATCTGTAGTGTATTGCTGTTTACAGCTTATAGTTTTAAATGATAGAATTCATTCTGTAAGCAGTTGGAATAATCTGAAAATAAAAAACTGTTTCCCAAAAAATGATATCCTTGTTGGTTGTCCTTAGTATTTGTCACCAGTTTCTTTTGTATTAGACTATACAGTACATTGTCATAATATCATGCTGGTAGCAATACTTTAGCTATTATGTTAAAGGTGTATTCCAGGATACATTGAAAGGGTTCTTCTCTTTGCATTATTCCTACATGCAATATGCTGATAAAGTGTTCCTTCACTGACATATACAAAGATCAGTTGTAATATGTGGTAAATAAAGAAAAAACACCATGCAGCCAGTATGACGTTTTTGGGGGTGTTTTCGGACATATATTTGGAAACAGATTTCCAGCCATATGCAGGACTGGGGCAAATGTTTAACTTTCAACAAAACAATGGGGGAGATTTATCAAAACCTGTATGGAGGAAAAGGGGTGCAGTTGCCCATAGCAACCAATCAGATTGCTTCTTCCATTTTGCAGAGGCCTTTTTAAAAATAAAAGAAACTATTTGATTGGTTGCTATAGGAAACTGCACCACTCTTCCTCTGCACAGGTTCATATAAATCTCCCCCAATGACTCTTGACCCAAAAATCCGACTTTTGTGCGGCGCTTCTCCGGGATGGAACAGATGATGTCGGCAAAGATGTTGTGTAAACTTTTTATTTTTCAAATTACAATATTAACATGTTCAACAAAAGTTAAACAGATTTGGGCTATGCTGGACAATGTGCTTCTAGAGGGGATTCCTCTCTTTGTCAGGTCCATTTATTTAGTGTAAAGTGCGGGTATTTATACAGTGTGGGGGCTCCAAACTTTTAAAATTTTGGCAGGTAGCTGAGGTCACTGGGGGCTGGGCTGTGGCATCAGTCCCCGTGACCTCAGCTAGAATTGCTAAGGGCTTCAGCTAAACCTACAAGATATCACTCCTGAAGAAAGGACTATCATTCTGCCCAACCAACAAACCAGATGATTTCACACTTTTCCTGGATCTACACCAATTCACAAGAAAGCTCACACTCCAAAGACACTTTCTTCTACTTAGCCAAGCACACTCTAAAGACTCAACCCCCCAAGTAACCAACCAACCAGAAAGGAAACACCCACAAGTAAAAAAACAAATCCACCTTCTATCCCACCCATAGCCCAGGCCATTTAATCAAAACCTTCCATGACCTTGTAGCTCAAGATCTCAAACACATACCCACAAATACCAAAAAAACAAAAAATGGATCACTCACAAAGAAAGAAAAAGAAGCCCTCAAGAACCTGAAAGACAATAAAGAAATAGTCATAAGGTCAGCAGATAAAGGTGGGGGCATAGTCCTACAGAACTATGATGACTCACACCTAAGCACTTCAAATTCTTCAAGACGAAAATTACTATAAAAAACTAAGCCACAACCCTTACCTCAAATTACAAGAAACTATAAAAGGACTACTAGATCAAGCATCCACAGAAAACATCATCAACAATAACGAAAAGAAATTCCTATACATAGACAACCCCTCCACACCTTTCTACTACCACTTAACAAAAGTACATAAAAATCAGACCCATCATCTCCAGAATCCCTACAGTCACACCTCACAAATATCTCACTACCTGGACCTCATCTTACAAGACTACGTTCAATCTCTCCCCAGTTTCCTAAAAAGTTCAGACGACCTAATCAAACTACTCCGCCCAATACCATGGCACAAGGACCTCACCTTTGTGACCATGGATGTCACAGCACTCTACTAAAAACATAAAACATGACATAGGCCTGAACTGTATTAAACTAATTCTGGAAGAAGATCCCACCATCCTACCGAAACAGCACAACATTTTTTACTGCAATGCCTAGAAATCTTACTCAACCACAATTACTTTACCTATGACGGTGCCACCTACCATCAGACACACGGCACTCAATCTGGTAATGGGCCTGTTCGAGAAAACATTTATCACCTCTCATCCGCTATTTCAAGAACTGGGGCATCACACTAACCTCCAATAAAATCGACTTCCTGGATTTGGAGATTTATCCTGAAAATAACAACATCATCACCACCACCCTTTTCAAAAAAGTAGATTCAAACAGCTATCTATCAGGGAAAATCCAGAAAGTCAGACCAAACTCAATTTCATTACCACCTATAACTCCTCCCACAATGCAATCTGCTCTATCCTTCAAAAACACTGGCACATACTCCAATCCAATCCAGTCCTACAGAATGCCCTTCCAAACAAACCAGGCATAACCTTCAGGAGAGCACCAACACTAAAAAACCTACTAGCCCTCAGCAGACTAAGATGCCACGCAACCTGCCACAACAATACCACGGATAAAAAACCAAAAGGGGCATACAGATGTGAAACAAAAAGATGTCTTTGCTGCAATACCATAAGCCACAAACAAAAAACATTTTCCAACAAAACACCAATGAAAAATTCAACATCAATTTCTCCCTCAACTGCAAATCAAGCTATGTTATGTACCTGATCACCTGCATCTGCAACCAACAATACATTGGAAGAACAACCCATCTCCGACTCCAACACAGAAATAACATCAAACGAAAATTCGCCTTCCACAGCCTCTACAGGACCTGCTCAGAAAAACATCCAGACATAAGCAATCCCATCACCATATACCCAATCGACCACATCCCAACATACAAAAATGACAGATTCTCAGCCCTTAAAAAAAGAGAAATGTACTGGATTTACCGCCTAGGAACACTTCAACCGCCCGGTTTAAATGACGCCAAAGAGCTCATCATATAGCAATATATTTCCCAATGCCAACTAACCAACCAGCCATCCCCACCTCCCATAACCACCCCAAGAAATAACACACATTCCATGAAACAGACAAATCCAACCCACCCCTACTGTCTCAATAAAGCCTATGACCATAAACATTATAGAACCACAATATAAAACCACCCCACCTCCTAGAATCATCCCAAGAACAAAAACAAGAAAAGGAAAATAATACACAAGCCAAGTAACACACAATCCACCTCCTATTTCCTTCACATTATAACACAAATCCATTCAACACCAGTACAACAGTGGCCCCTACTGGCCAAATACTATCACGCCTAAACTTACCTGAATCCACAAGTTTATGAATAACTTCCCCCATGTGTCAATCACAATTAACTGATGTTCTAATACAACCATAGAGTACATTAATTACCTCCATCTTAACCTATTGACCTTTGCTGTCACTCAGAGTTAAATATTCAATTGCAACTCCATTCAAACACTGTGCTCTTCTAGTCTCCCATCCAAGTCTCAGCCAGACTCAAAGCTGCTCAGCTTCAACATGAAGCCAGCCAGCTCTGCCATAGACCTAAATAGGCTTATTGGTTTCAATTGAGAAAATTTCTCAATATTATAGTTAAACCCTGCTGAAGCCCTTAGCAGTTCTAGCTGAGCTCATGGGGACTGATGTCACAGCCCAGCCCCCAGTGACCTCAGCTACCCGGCAAAATTTGAAAAGTTTTAAGCCCCACACTGTATAAATACCCGCACTTTACACTAAATAAATGGAGACTTGACGAAGAGAGGAATCCCCTCTAGAAAGGCGTTGTCCAGCATATCCCAAATCTGTTTAACTTTTGTTGCCCATGTTACTATTGTAATTTGAAAAATAAAAAGTTTACACAGCATCTTTGCCGACATCATCTTTTCCATCCCGGAGAAGCGCCGCACAAAAGTTGGATTTTTGGGTCTGTCCCTCTCATGAACACCCGCAACCTACTTTCAGCCTGTATCCAGACCACCTGCCAGCGGTGCCAACAAGCAGCAGCTCCTGGAACCCCGCCGCACTCGCCCACATCCTGCGAGAAATCCCTGTTTCCAGTTGTGCAAACCTTGTGGCATCATACTGTAATCACTGCCAAAGGTTCTTTAACTAAGTACTGAGCTAAGTACTGAGTTAAGTACCCCCTAGGGGGGTCCTGAGACACTTCTAACCGGTGAATCACGACATTTCTGGGGTGATCCGGTCTCTGGTGACCCGATTGCCCGGAAAATAGGGGTGATCGCTGCTGACAGAGACAGCGTCGATGACACTGAAGGATAGGAGTGAGGTGAGTGAGGGTCAAGGAAGATGACAGCGGGGAAAGATGTCAGCGGCAGCTGAGGGGACATGTGTAGCGTAGGGATGACCTGCGGTGACTGCAGAGTGGAAGGACCAGAAGCAGTGAGCGGCGGTGGCCACAGAGGCAACAGTGAAGATCGATGGTAAGTGATCTTCACTGTTGCCTTCTAGGAGTTTCAAAACTACAACTCCCAGCATGTCCAGACAGCCTTTTGCTGTCTGGGCATGCTCGGAGTTGTAGTTTTGCAACATCTGGAGGGCCACAGTTTGGAGATCACTGTGTCTCAGATGTTGTGCAGTGGTGTTCAAACAGATGTTGCGCAGTGGTCTTCAAACTGTGCCCCTCCAGATGTTGCAAAACTACAACTCTCAGCATGCCCAGAGTGTCAGGGCATACTGGGAGTTGTAGTTCTGTAACATCTGGCCCTTCAGATGTTTCAGAATTACAACTCCCAGAATGCCTGGACAGTCTTGGCTTGCTGGGAGTTGTAGTATTGTAACATCTGGAAGGGCACAGTTTGGAGACCACTATACAGTGGTGTCCAAACTGTGGCCCTCCAGATGTTGCAAAACTACAACTCAAAGCATGCCTAGACAGTCAGACATGCTGGGCGTTGTAGTTCTGCAACATCTGGCCCTTCAGATGTTGGCAAACTACAACTCGCAGCATGCTTGGAGTTGAAGTTTTGCAACATCTGTAGGGCCACAGTTTGGCGACCACTACACAGTGGTCTTCAAACTGTTCTCCTCCAGTTGTTGCATAACTAAAACTCCCAGCATGCCCTTCAGAAGTCTGGGCATGCTGGAAGTTGTAGTTATGCAACAACTGCAGGCACACTGGTTGGGAAACACGGTCTGTTTCCTAGCTCATTGTTTCCCAACCCGTGTGCCTCCAGCTGTTGCAAAACTACAACTCCCAGCATGCACTGACACACCATGCATGCTGGGAGTTGTAGTTTTGCAACAGCTGGAGGTACACTGGTGTGGAAACACTGCGGTAGTCTGTTAGCTAACTCAGTGTTTCCCAACCAGTGTGCCTCACGTTGTTGCATAACTACAACTCCCAGCATGTACGGTCTGTCAGTGCATGCTGGGAGTTGTAGTTTTGCAACAGCTGGAGCTCCCCCCCCCCCCCCATGGGCACAGGGTACATTCACACAGGCGGGGGTTTACAGTGAGTTTCCCTCTGAATTGCGGCAGATTTTTCACTGCAGCTCAAACCCTCGCCCGTCCATGTACCCTAAAAAGACTACACTACACTACAAAAAATAAAGAGTAAAACACTACATACCTTTACACTACCACCCCCGCACCCTCAGTAAAAATGAGAAACATCACGAATGGTGCCGCTTCCAGAACAGAGCCTCCAGCTGTTGCAAAATAACTCCCTGCATTGCCGGACAGCCATTAACTGTCCAGACGTGCAGGGAGTTTTGCAACAGCTGGAGGAACCTTGTGTGGGAAACACTGCCGTAGGCTATACTTGGTGGAGGAGGCAAGTTCCATGCTTGCACCTGGCTCTGTCCCTATGAAAATCCCTAATTTATGCATCAAATGTGCATGGCGCTCTCTCACTTAGGAGCCCTGTTGTATTTCAAGGCAACAGTTTATGAAAAGGTAAAGTTGGGGTCTACACCAGGATTTTATTGTAAAAAAAATTAACATTTTTACACTAACATGCTGGTGTTGCCCTATACTTTCCATTTTCACAAGAGGTAAAAGAAAAAAAGACCCCCAAAATTTGTAACACAATTTCTCCTGAGTACGGAAATACCCATTATGTGGATGTAAAATGCTCTGCAGACACACAACAAGGCTCAGGAGTGAGAGCGCACTATGTACATTTGAGGTGATTTGCGCAGGTTGGTTACAGCGGTTCTGACCTAAATGCAAAAACACCCACATGTGACCCCATTTTGGAAACTACACTCCTAACAGAACATAACAAGGAGTCTAATGAGCCTTAATACCCCACAAGTGTTTGACGAATTTTCGGTAAAGTTGGACGTGAAAATGAAAAATGTGTTGTTTTTTTCCCCACTAAAATGCTGATGTTACCCGAAAGATGAGAGGTGTCCTTTCCGAAATAGGGTCACATATGGGGGTCCACTGTTCTGGCATCATGGTGGCTTTGTGAATGCACATTGCCCCTGACTTCCATTACAACCAAATTCTCTCTCCAAAAGCCTAATGGAGCTCCTTCTCTTCTGAGTCCTGTAGTGCGCCCACAGAGCATTTTACATTCACATATGGGGTATTTTCATACTCAGAAGATATGGTGTTACAAATTTTGGGGGGATTTTCTCCTATAACCCCATGTGAAAATGAAAATTTTGCGGTAACACCAGAACTTTAGTGAAAAAATCTAATTTTTCATTTTCACGTCCAACTTTAGCGAAAATTTGTCAAACACCTGTGGAGTGTAAAGGGTCACTGTACCCCTTGTTAAATTCCTTTAGGGGTGTTGTTTCTCAAATAGTGTGCCATGTGTTTTTTTTTTTTGCTGTTCTGGCACCATAGGGGCTTCCTAAATGCGACATGTCCCCCAAAAACCATTTCAGCAAAATTTGCTTTCCAAAAGCAAAATGTGGCTCCTTCTCTTCTGAGCATTGTAGTGCGCCCGCAGAGCACTTTACGTCCACACGTGGGGTATGTCCATACTCAGAAGAAATAGGGTTACTAATTTCGGGGGGCATTTTCTCCTATTACCTCTTGTAAAAATTGTAAATTTGGGAAAGAAAACTGCATTTTAGTGAAAAAAATGTTTCATTTCCGACTTTAACGAAAAATCGACAAACACCTGTGGGTGTTAAGGCTCACTGTACCCCTTGTTGCGTGGCTCCAGGGGTGTAGTTTCCAAAATAGTATGCCATGTAGTTTTTTTTTTTTTTTTTTTGCTGTTCTGGCACCATAGGGGCTTCCTAAATGTGACATGCCCCCCAAAAACCATTCACTCTCCAAAATCCCATTGTCGCTCCTTCTCTTCTGAGAGCCCAAAGAGCACTTTACATCCACCTATGAGGTATTTCCTTACTCAAGAGAAATTAGGTTACAATTTTTGGTGGGCTTTTTCTCCTTTTACTCCAAAAAGGGGTCTACAAGAACATGCAAGTGTAAAAAATGAAGATTTTGAATTTTCTCCTTCACTTTGCTGCTATTCCTGTGAAACACCTAAAGGGTTAAAAACTTTCTGAATGTCATTTTGAATACTATGAGGGGTGCAGTTTTTATAATGGGGTAACTTATGGGGTGTTTCTAATATGAAGGCCCCTCAAATCCAATTCAAACTGAACTGGTCCCTGAAGAATTCAGATTTTGAAAATTTTGTGAAAAATTGGAAAATTGCTGCTATACTTTTCTGAGGTCTTCAAAAAGTAAAAACATGTCAACTTTATGATGCAAACATTAAATAGACATATTGTATATGGGAATCAGTATATCATTTATTTGGTATTTCCATTTTCCTTACAATTGTAACATGAAAAAGAGGAAACAAAGGAGGCGCTATCTAAGTGTCGTTACTGTGATCTGCCAAGGTGATGGAATGGGAAGAGGAGGACAAGCTGGGATAGACACACTCACCTTCTTTTGTTGTGCATCAGGCACAACACTGTTAATCGCATGGAAGTGTATTAAACACTAAGATGATTCTCCTGTGGCTGCCATGCACCACTCCCGATCATCAGCGATGTCGGTCTGGTCAGTGGAGCTAGAGCTGGAAGTGGAATTCAGTGTCTCTAATCCGGCAGAAAACAATGGATGCAAGTCTGGGCGTCTGGGTGCAAAGGTCCTATATCCCAATGTCGGGATGCTTGAGTAAGGATACAGAAGATGTTTTGAACAAAAGACTTCCTTCTTTATTGGACTAAAAATCACTATGCGTTTCGCGAGGGGTCCCTCGCTTCGTCAGGTCATGTTGACAGATACAACATCATTACTTTTATACACGTGGATTTGAAAAAAATTGGGAAAGGAGACGTCATAGTGATGTAATCACACCACCGGAAATGATGTACTGGCATAAATGACACAATTCATCACATGGTACATTTAAATAATAAATGACTTGGTAAAAGAGAAAAACTCAATAAAAACTGTAAAAAAAAAAAAGACAGTAGTAGAAGATGCAAGTGTAGAGTAATATTGCATGTGATAGTTTTTGCGGCTCTGATATGTACCCCAGTTTGGGAGCATGTATACTGTTTGATACTGTCAGCACGTAGATCTGAGAGTTTGCTTCGGAGCTTCTTGCGCTCGGAGCTGTAAGGTGCTTTGTATGTTTTGTAATGGACTTTTGGTAACATTTTAACATACAATACTTCTGCCTGGTCCCGTGATCGGGAACACAGGCCCGTTATATGCTGAACACGGGATGTGTGGGAGAACTCGTGGTTCATTCAGACTTGTGAAAATAAAAGCGGATTGGTTATATTTACACGGAGCACATGGATGAAAGATGATTAGTCTGAGTCAGTGTTCATGCATTCTTGTACAACAGAATGCCAATTGGCTGTGATGTGCTCAAGCTGGACACATAGATGAGGATGATTGGTCAGGAATATTTTGTTCACAGATATAGTATTTCAAAGTAACCCTGTAAAGGTTACCCTATAGAGGATAAATAGAGTTGGTGTTTCATTTCTAAGCGTGATGGATTTTTCTCTCTGTGCTCGCACACTCTGAAGACGATCTTGCATAGAAGTGATGCAAAACTAAATGAAGTGATGCAAAACTAAGCATAAGGACTGCTGGGATACAGTTGGAGTATAGAGGCCTTATATAAGAAAAATGTCTCTATATTAAATCTTACCAATTCCTCTCTCTCTAAACAATCAGTGGCTGTTGTACTCAACATAGATTATTGAGCTGCAGGATGTATATATGCCAGAAGTATATACAGGGTGGGCCATTTATATGGCTACACTGGTAAGCGGCCGGGGCCGGCCGGCGTGCCGACATCCGCGGCAGCCCACTCGCCGGAGGTAAACCGGAGCACGGAGGGCGCCCTCTTTCAGCCCCGGCCACTGTTTCAGCACCTCCAGTCTTTTTATTATGTTCCCACCTACGGACCGGGTTCCCGTACTCCGTCCCCGATTCCCCCGTCCCGAACTCTCCTCCGCTCTCTTTGCGGTGGCCCCTGGACCCCTCGGCCCCCACCCCCCCCCCGTTGCCGTTTTAACTCTGTTGGACGGTGCATGGGGAGGGGCCCTGGCGGCTACTGGGTTGCCGGAGCAGCGGAGGAGATTCTGACCTCTGCGGGTGGGCCCGAATCCCTTGCCTGGGAGTTTTACCGGGGTCCCCGCCACCCGTGGCCGAGTGGCAAGATCGGTTTACCCCCCACCCCGCTCACCAGAGCGGTGCCGCCGGGTCACATGGTGTGTGGGGGGGGCGTGGCCCACTGCCGTCTCGGTGCCCGGCTGGTCCTTCACCTGGATTTCTGCGCCGGGTCACCTCCTCCTCTTGCTCGGCCTCATTCGGTCGCCCGGCCGCGTAGTCCGGGGGGGCGGAGCCCATGACTGTCATGGTGCCTGGCATGGTTCTCGCGCCGGGCTCTCCTCCTCCTCACTCCCCGTGGCTCAGGGCGGCGGGATCGGCATCCTCCCCGTTGGCTGGGGGCGGCGTCGCCGGGCCGCGTGGTATTCAAAGGGGCAGAGCTAAAACTTGTAAGCGGGTCAATACACCAGCTTCCCTATAGACGGGGGACTCATCTAAGGGCCCGGCTCCCCGCGACCACAGGGCCGCGGGTATGCCAAGGGGGAAGTCTCCGGTGCAATTCCCCTCCTCCACTTATCACACCCGAGGTTTCCCTGCTGGACGCAGGGTCCCCACGGACCACGTTTAATGGTGGCTGACGGTTCACGTAGCGGCCATGCCATGCAGCCGCTCACAACGTTGTGCCATACAGTCACTCATAACAGTTGATAATGCACAGTCGCTCACAGAATTTTATTTCGTACAGTCACTCGGCATTCATACCTGGCAGTCACCTAGCATTTATACCGTCCAGTCACTCATAGCTTTCACTCCGTGCAGTCACTCATAGCATTTACACCGTGCAGTCATTACATGTTACCATACAGTATACATGCATATATTTTCATTCAGTATACACTTACATTTACTACACGGTATACACACTTGCATTTACCATATAGCATACACACTTGCATTTCCATACAGTATACACGCTGGTATTTTCCATACAGTATACACGCTGGTATTTTCCATACAGTATACACGCTTGTATTTTCCATGCAGTATACACGCTGGTATTTTCCATACAGTATACACGCTGGTATTTTCCATACAGTATACACGCTTGTATTTTCCATGCAGTATACACGCTTGTATTTTCCATACAGTATACACGCTGGTATTTTCCATAAGGTATACACGTTTGTATTTTCCGTACAGTATACACGCTGGTATTTTCCATTTAGTATACACGTTTGTATTTTCCATACAGTATACACGCTGGTATTTTCCATACAGTATACACGTTTGTATTTTCCATACAGTATACACGCTGGTATTTTCCATACAGTATACATTCTTGTTTTTTCCATACAGTATACACGCTGGTATTTTCCATACAGTATACATGTTTGCATTTTCCATACAGTATACACGCTGGTATTTTCCATACAGTATACACGTTTGCATTTTCCATACAGTATACACGCTTGTATTTTCCATACAGTACACACGCTGGCATTTTCCATACAGTATACACGTTTGTTTTTCCATACAACATGCACGCTTATATTTCCTTACAGTATACACGCTTATATTTCCATACAGTATACACGCTTGCATTGACCATACAGTATACACGCTCGTATTGTCCTTACAGTACATGCTTGTATTTTCATACAATAGAACACGCTTGTATTTTCATACAATAGAACATGCTTGTATTTTGTTCAATAGAATACGCTTGTATTTTCGTACAATAGAACACACGTGTATTTTCATATAGTAGGACACGCTTGGGTTTTCATACAAGGACACGCCCGCATTGTCATACAGTATGACACGCTTGTATTTTCAAGAACACGCTTGGATTTTCATACAGGGTACACGCTTGGATTTGCATACAGTGTGTACGCTGTGTGTCCTACAGTGTAAGTGCTTTTATCATCCAGGTAGAATGCACGCTTGTCTTGCATACAGTATAGATGCTTGTATTTGCATACAGTATACACTCTCGTTTTCTCTAGAACATGTGATGGTATTTGCATACAAATATGCGATTGTACATTCACACAGTATACGCGCTTGTAAGGTAGGCACGCTTGCATTTTCCATATAGATTACACGCTTGGGTTTCTTACGATGTACACACTCGTGTTTCTCATGCAATATTTACACTGGTGTTTCATACGGTACACATGACTGTATTTCGTACAGTATGAAAGCTTACTCTTTCACACAGTGTACATGCTCGTATTTCCAGTACAGTATACATGCTCGTATTTCCTGTACAGTATACACGCTAGTATTTCCAGTACAGTGTTCTCGTATTTCCAGAACAGTATACACGCTCGTATTTCCAGTACAGTATGCATTCTTGTATTTTCAGGTCAGGATACACGTTCGTATTTCCAGTACAGTAGACACGCTCACTTTTCTATATAATATACGTTCGTATTTTCTTTATACAGTATACACAATTGTATTTTCCGATGGTATTGTCTGAACGGTATGCATGATTGCACTTTCCATAAAGTATACGCGATGGTATCTTCGGTACAGCAGGCACGATTGCATTTTCCGTACAGTATACATGATTGCACTTTCGGTACAGTATACATGATTGCTTTTTTCCGTACAGTATACATGATTGCTTTTTTCCGTACAGTATACATGATTGCACTTTCCATATAGTATACGCAATTGTATCTTCTGTACAGCAGGCACGGTTGCATTTTCCGTTCAGTATACATGGTTGCATTTTCCGGACAGTGTACATGATGACATTTTCCGTACAGTATACACGATCGCATTTTCCGTACAGTATACACGATTGCATTTTCCGTACGGTATACACGATGGCATTTTCATAACGGTATACACGATGGCATTTCCATTCTGTAGGCACGCTGATGGTTGCCATGCGGTGTGCATGCCGGTGGTTGTTGTGGGTGCATGCCGGCGGTTGTTGTGGGTGCGCGCACTGGTGTCTACTGTACGGTGTGCCCGCCGGTGGTTGGCATACGAGGTGCGCGCTGGTGTTTTACCATTCGGTGTGTGTGCTGGTAATTAGCACACAGTATACATACTTGTATGTTCCATTCAGTTACACGCTCAGTTTCCATTAGGGATAGCACGATTATGGTTTAGATGGTGTGACTCTCAGGTTTCCGATGGCTTAAAACGTTAATGTTGCATTACGAGATTTCATTCATATTTCCATATGCCATGGCATACTATTGTTCACCATAGGGTACAACACGCTCATGTCACATACGCATAGGTTTCCACACGTTATCATACGCTTATGTGTCTATACGGCATAACGCGTGGTGTTCCATACGATTAATTCGATCAAATTCCATATAGCTTACACATACCCGTAGGCCTTCCATACGGTATTACACGCTTACCGGGCTATAGTATAACTGGATCATGTTTTCTCACCGTGGTAAGCATAGGTGTCTATGTTAATTAGGTTAGACATGTCTTACTGAGTGCATTTTCACCATTTTGGGTCATGTCCCGTTTACAGGTTGTGGATATTCTAAACCTGCCTGCCACGTCTGCAGGGGAATACATCATTTGGGCTATTGTTTCAGACACGTTTTCCTGAGCAATAGCAGCAGCACACATAGAGGAGTATATACCTGATATGCCTGACTCATTCTCAGGTGGGATATACTACTTGGTTATTGTTGCTGACACGTTTTCAGAGCAATAACATCACCACACATAGGCAGCTGTATACCTGTTATGCCTGTCACGTCCTCAGGTTGGGATGCACTGTATAGTCGTATGTTCTGACACGTTTCCAGGATACGACTGCCATACCGGTATTAAAGTGATCATTTACGGGTGAACTGAGTCTGGTTGCTATAATATGGGTATGTATACCTTATGTAATTTCGCTTACTATCATAGCATTTACTACGGCACATGCGCTACGTAAGTTCGGGCATTCTACGTATAAGTTACTACTTGCATGACGCGATGCTTATCTGCCCTTTTGTTTCGGGTACCCAGTAAAGGTCTCTGTACACGTACGTTATTTTAAGCAGGTTACTTAGTCCTGATTCTACGTTCATGAATAGGTCAGGTTACGTTAACATACCACCGTTATAGGTTCTACGTCAAGCTATCTTACTTTGCATACAGTAGTCATACGCTTACGTCATTGTTGCGGGTATGACACTACGTGCTAGGCATAGTGCTTACTTTCATGGTAACCACAGTGCACGGATCTTACACGTGATGGTCATTTGCATCAGGCACATAGGCGCATTATCAACCATTTTGAATCGGGTTACGTTTTCAGGTTACGGATATTCTCACACTGCCTGCCACGTCTGCAGGGGAATACATCATTTGGGCTATTGTTTCGGGCACGTTTTCCCGAGCAGTAGCAGCAGGACACATAGAGGAGTATATACCTGATATGCCTGACACATTCTCACGTGGGATATACTACTTGGTTATTGTTGCTGACACGTTTTCAGAGCAGTAACGGCACTACACATAGGCAGCTGTATACCCGTCATGCCTGTCACGTTCTCAGGTGGGATGCACTGCATAGTCGTATGTTCTGACTCGTTTGCAGCATACGACTGTTATACCGGTATTAAGTGATCATTTACAGGTGACCTGTGCACACATGTTAACATGGTTCAGTTAGTTGTTTTCTCCCATAGTTATGGTCGTTGATTTAGGGAATATTTCGTGGTATCGGCAGTATATATCTGTAATGTTCTGTGTCTCATGACACTGGGGTTTCTTTTTAGGGCTCCCTACGGTTGTCAGGTTTTAGCCATAATCCTGGAAACTACATACTAGGTTTACGGATAGTGGGTCATGTGGTACAGTAGGATAGGGAGCGGGTTGGTCAGTCCATTCAGCAAGTTCAGGTGGCGAATATGCACATGGTGTCTAGATGGTAGCTAGGGCTTCTGGTGAGGTAGGTGTCATTATAGGGATGTCCGCAGTAATATCGGATAGTCGCTGAGGGGGTTGGGAACATGGCCTGAAGGCTGGGTCGGCAGCTCAGGCTCTGGTATCACAAGGGCATATTATACCAATCCCCTAGGCATGCTTTTTTTTGTCCACTTAAGGTGTACCCCCCGACGGCGGCACGGGCACACCTCTGCCGCAGATTAGATAAGGTAGGTTATGTCCGGTATTCTTGTTACAGGATAGGAAATAGGGTTATAGTTATCATGGTATGTTAGGTTAGGTAGGCGTACGTTCCATACGCACTGAAAGGCCCTGACCATAAGTGAAAGGTTGAATGACAACCTGGGTTTATGGGAGGGGCCTGGGTGGTATAAATACCAGCACGTGCAGGTTCAGGTGCACGTTGGACGTCACGCTGTCCCACCCATCAGCCCTCCCTCTTTTTTCAGGTCTTCCTTCAGCCTCATTCAGGGTATGCCCACTTAAGGTGTACCCCCCGACGGCGGCACGGGCACACCTCTGCCTCAGATTAGATAAGGTAGGTTATGTCCGGTATTCTTGTTACAGGATAGGAAATAGGGTTATAGTTATCATGGTATGTTAGGTTAGGTAGGCGTACGTTCCATACGCACTGAAAGGCCCTGACCATAAAAGTATATTAATGGCCCATACAAAAAATATGGAGAAAAACTGTTCCAGGTCAAACCCCCTCCGTCTGGAGAAGAAAAGGTTTAGGCTCAAGGGGTGAAACGCCTTCTTTATAATAAGAACTGTGAACTTATGGAACAGTCTACCTCAGGAACTGGTCACAGCAGGAAATATTAACAGCTTTAAAACAGGGTTAGATATATTCCTGGAACAAAACAACATTAATGCTTATGAAGAAATATAAAATTCCATTCCTTCACCAATATCGCGCCATACCCCTACCCTTCAATTCCCTGGTTGAACTTGATGGACATATGTCTTTTTTCAACCGTACTAACTATGTAACTATGTAATAAAAGGAGATGGATGATAATATCATGCTAAAGAGTTTAATATTGACAATATCGTATTCTAAAGATAGGTAGCCTGATGAATATATCCTTATCGGCATCTACCGGATTAATTCAGTGGCTTCATTCAGACCTCTTGGGGCAAAAGTGCATAGTCGGAAGATCCAATACATCTCTCGCTTTGCAAGTTCTTCAAATCTGTTTGTACTTTCCTCATCTATCTGATCAATTCGATAAATCCATATTGGATTCTTTAATACTGCATGCCTCTCCTGACAGTGGTGTGAAACACTGTGTAGACTGTATCCCTTTTTTATATTTGCCCTGTGGTTGTTCAACCTATAATGCAGTTCTTGGGTGATACGGCCGACATATTGTTGTCCACAGGCACACTCCACCACGTAAATCATGTATCTTGCATGGCAATCCATTGGATGTTTAATCGTGAAGGTTTCTCCTGTAGTGTTACTTTTAGGGGTTTTAATGCCTGCTTTGATGGTCTTACAGCAGAGACAGCGTTTCCTGTTACACTTATATACCCCATTTTCTTTCTTCTGTCCCATTGTTTCCTGCTTCTTCTTTTTGTTATGCTGTTTCAGTTTACTCGGTGCCAGCATTGATTTTAGAGTGGGTGCTCTTCTAAAAGTAAGATTTGGGCTGGGGGTAGTGTTTGTCAATGACCTGGTCTGCCTGCAGGATATGCCAATGTTTTCTTAGGATTGCCTTGATGTGGCTGTGTGCATGAATGTAAGTGGGAATGATAGACCTGTTAGTTTAACCTCGGTTGTATGTAAATTGTTTGAGGGTTTCCTAAGAGATGATATTTTGGAATATCTTGATAAAAATAAATGTATGACCCCGTATCAGAATGGATTTATGAGGGATCGGTCTTGTCAAACTAACCTGATCAGCTTTTACGAGGAGGTGAGCTCCAGACTGGACCAGGGGCAATCGCTGGATGTCGTATATCTGGATTTTTCCAAAGCATTTGATACGGTTCCACATAAAAGGTTGGTGCATAAAATGAGAAGGTTTGGGCTGGGGGAGAATGTGTGCAAGTGGGTAAGTAACTGGCTAAATGATAGGAAACAGAGGGTGGTTATTAATGGTACTTATTCTGATTGGGTGACTGTTACTAGTGGGGTCCTGTCCTATTTATTATATTCATTAAGACCTTGCAGAGGGGTTGAATAGTAAGGTAGCAATCTTTGCAGAGGACACTAAACTGTAAAGCGGTAAACACATTAGAGGACAGTGAACTGTTACAAATGGATCTGGTTAGGTTGGAGGTTTGGGCTGGGAGGTGGCAGATGAGGTTCAACACTGATAAATGTAAGGTAATGCACATGGGGAAGAAAAACCCGGGCTGGGATTATGTATTAAATGGGAGAACACTTGGGACGACTGACATGGAAAAGGAATTAGGAGTCTTAGTTAACAGTAAACTTAGCTGTAGTGACCAGTGTCGGGCAGCTGCTGCCAAGTCTAATAAAATCATGGGGTGCATAAATAGGGGCATAGATGCTCACGACAAGGAAATAATTCTACCGCTGTACAAATCACTAGTCAGACCACACATAGAATACTGTGTACAGTACTGGGCACCAGTGTGCAAGAAAGATATAGTGGAGCTGGAGAGGGTTCAAAGACGGGCAACCAGAGTAATACGGGGAATGGGAGGACTACAGTACCCAGAAAGATTATCAGAATTAGGGTTATTTAGTTAGAAAAAAGAAGGCTTAGGGGAGACCTAATAACTATGTATAAATATATCAGGGGGCAGTACAGAGATCTCTCCCATGATCTATTTATACCCAGGACTGTATCAATAACAAGGGGGCATCCTCTACATCTAGTCTACACCAGCACAGACTGGGGTTCTTTACTGTAAGAGCACTGAGACTGTGGAATTCTCTCCCAGAGGAGGTGGTCATGGTGAACTCTGTAATAGAGTTCAAAAAGGGGCTGGATGCATTTTTGGAGGGTAATTACATTGCTGGTTATGTATACTAGATTTATAGGGACAGAAGGTTGATCCAGGGATTTATTCTGACTGCCATATTTGGAGTCGGGAAGGAATTTTTACCTTTAGTATGAGGGTTTTTTGCCTTCCTCTGGATCAACTCAACTCAATAGGGACTTAGGGTTATAGGTTGAACTTGATGGACTCTGGTCTTTTTTCAACCTTATGAACTATGTCAACCTTATGAACTATGGGGGCTCATTGGCTGAGCTGGAGTTTTTCTTTTTCTGAGGTTTTGCCAAGCAATCCTCCTGAGAAAGGTGGTTAGTTTTCTTGAAGGCCTCCCTAACGAGTTGTTTTGGGTACCCCTTTCTTTCAAACCATTTGGTCAGTAATTTTGCTTGAGAATGAAAAACCTCTGTTCTAGTACAATTTTTTCTTATTCTCTTAAACTGAGTAAAGAGGATGTTTGTCTTCCATTTTTTCAGATGTGTGCTGTTGAATGCAAGGTAATTATTTGCATCTACTTTCTTAAAATATGAGGCCGTTAGTATTTCAGAGGAGTGGTGTGAGATTTCCAGATCTAAACATTCTATTTTCTCTGTGGAATGGTGGGAGGTAAGGGTGATTCCCCATGGGTTTTTATTAATGGCCTCCACAAACGGATGTGTAAAGTCTTGGGGTCCGTTCCAAATAAAGAAAAGGTCATCAATATACCTTTTGTATATGATGACATGTTGTTTGAATAATTCATGGGAGGTAATAAAAAGCTCTTCAAAACTACCCATCATCAAATTAGCCTATGACGCTCTAGTACCCATGGCGGTACCTCGGGTCTGATGGTAGGTGGCACCATCATAGCTGAAAAAGTTATTGTTAAGGATTAACTCCAAGCAGTCCAATATAAACTGTTTTTGTGAAATGGGAATGGATGGATCATTACTTAAAAAATCTTTAGGGAGGTGGAAATAATATGGTTTTGAAGGATTGTCAGTAATTAGGAATCTCTTCTCTTCCTTGGTTATTATTACTATAAGCCTCTTCCATTAGAGTTTGTATTTTCTTCTGTAAGCCAGGATGAGGATCCTCTCTTCATTTCCTGTAGTAATTTACATCCTCCAGAATAATTAGTGCTTCTTGATGATAAAAAATGGTTTTAAAATGATGGTCCAGTCTTTGACAAGGAAAAAGTTAGAATTACTTCTTTATTATACATAATTTTACAAGTGATTCTAACTTTTTCCTTGTCAAAGACTGGAACCATCATTTTAAAACCATTTTTTATGTTGCATTATGCTGTACTGCTTTTCACCTATTTACATCATTATCTCTGTAGCAAGGGCCCTGCTCAGAGACTAGATTTTATTACCAACTATATTGGCAATATATTTGAATAAAGCACATTATATTTAGATACCAGCCACATCTCCCGTCTAATTTTTTTCCCCACATACGCACTAGCACAAAATACTAACTGTGCCTAGAGGTCTGAATTTCTCAATTTTGTTACTTGTTTCTTTTGGCACACTGGATAAAGTGTATCTCAGCACCTCGGCCTAGTTACACTATACATTTATAGTGTGCAGCTCCCCATCCACTTTTTAATTAAGTCATGGAATTACTTAATCATATAACCTTGGTTATATGTTGGGTAGAACCTTGATTTATTTCTGATCTCAGGGTGTTTCCCTGGTATTACTTCTTTTTCTTTGGCAGTATCCGAAGTTTGATTTTCTATATTGTTATTTTTTGCTTGTTCCAAGCGATCCTGTATTAAAATATGCCTGTGTAAAGTGATCTTCCTTGTGAAATGATGTATCATCTGTTTGTGTACTGGGCAGAAAGATAATCCTTTTGATAGTCCTTCATAAGTAGTCAGTTCATGGTTTGATAAGTTGAAAATCTTTATGTCTGAAGATTTTGTGTTCCTGATCTGGGCTGGGGCTCCGGACTCTTCATTTATTGGTGTTTCCTTTCTTTTCTTTCTTTTCTTTCTCCCTCGTCAGACTCCACGCTTGTGTTTTTGCTTTTTGTTGGCTTTCCGGGTGTGAAGAAAAATTCTATTGTTTTCTGTTTCGCTTTTGGTTTCACTTGCTCCTTCCTGGGGAGCTATAATTTCACATGGTTTGAGGAACGGGACTGTTGCCATGTCTCCTAACCCGGAGTTATCGATATTGGTGATGCTTCCAACTTTATTGGATGATGTGGGTGTACTATTACAATCTACTAGTTCCAGTGACTCCATCCCTGTTGCCGTTGACTCCGGGGATCCGTCATGTATAGTGAGAATTGACATCTCATTGTTCTGTGTATTATCTCATGTAGGAGATGGTGAGAATTGCAGAGTGTCTGTATACTCGATTGGACGACCCAGTCCTATTTCTTCTTGTAACCTATCTATTGTACTTCTTATTTCTAGGATTTGTACTTTGGTCTGAATCAGAGTGGCTGGGAGACTAGCTTCCATTGTGAGATGGTCCAGACACTCCATCACATCACTCATTGGTGGGCTCTTCTTTTGTTTTGCCACTTTGTGGTCTGGATTACTAGGTGAGGCTGGGAGACTAACTTCCATTGTAAGAAGTTCCAGACACTCCACCTCATCACTCATTGGTGGGTTATTATTCTTTTGTTTTACCACTTTATGGTCCAGATTATTATGTAAGGTTGCCTCTCTGTTTTCACTGCTCCTTCTTGCAGTGCTCCCTCTTGCCGTGTTGGTGAAGGTCTTTGCGTTCTATCAACGGCACATCATTTCGAGGATGCCTATATAAATCTCTGTATGAGTATTGGAGCTCGGTATGTCTAAATTTCCCTTGAGGATAGGGGGTTTGTATAGTTGATTTTGTTTGGTCATAGATTTTGTCCTTGGTATTTTTATTTTCACCATTGTTTTGCTCAGAATCCTCTATGTTCTGTATATCCCTTTTTTTGTCATCTCTGTCGCATTTTAATTTTTCAGCCTTTTTGATAATGATATCTTTCTGGATTTTATTGATCCTATGGGAAACACCCTTATCCAATTTATCATACTCAGTGTGGTGTGAATGATCATGAAGTTGTAAGATTGTATGTTCAATTTCATTCGTGCTTTTAGTACGAAGTGATACATGTTTTTTCATATAGGCTGTAACATAATGTGTGAGCATTCTGTTAAAACATCATCCCATTCTAACACATATTCAACATAATTCTTAAAAGTGGGATCAATAGTTAATCTTAAACTTCGTGGAGCTATACGCTCCTGCATATAAATATTTTTTTTAAATCAATATCCATACTGTGTCTTAACTCTTTCTGCAGCAAGTTCTCTAATTTATGGAAAAGCACAGCCATAGATCGATAGACAGAATCTGAAGGGATCATATCTATCTGCAGTATGCTGTGTCCTCTTTATATAGCAATATCAAGCATCATATTGGTTTGGCCTGTATTAATGATTTTTGCTTGGAGTTAATCCTTACCAATAACTTTCTCAGCTATGACGGTGCCACCTACCATCAGACCCGCGGTACCGCAATGGGTACAAGGGTGCCACCGTCATATGCTAATTTGATGATGGGTAGTTTTGAAGAGCTTTTTATTACCTCCCATGAGTTATACTAAAAATATATCATCATATACAAATGGTATATTGATGACCTTTTCTTTATTTGGAAAGGACCCCAAAACCTTATACAACCATTTGTGGAGGCCATTAATAACAACCCATGGGGAATCACCCATAACTCCCACCATTCCACAGAGAAAATAGAATATTTAGGTATGGAAATCTCACACCCCTCCTCTGAAATACTAACGGCCACATATTACAAGAAAGTAGATGTAAATAGTTACCTTTCATTCAACATTGCACATCTGAAAAAATGGAAGGCAAACATTCCCTTTAGTCAGTTCAAGAGAATAAGAAAAAATTGTACTAGAACAGAGGTTTTTCATTCTCAAGTAAAATTACCGACCAAACGGTTTGAAAGAAAGGGGTACCCAAAACAACTCATTAGGGAGGCCTTGAAGAAAACTAACCACCTTTCTCAGGAGGATTGCTTGGAAAAACCTCAGAAGAAGAAAAACTCTGGCTCAGCCAATGAGCCCCCACGGTTGAACCTTATTATGCACACAGCCACATCAAGGCAATCCTAAGAAAACATTGGCATATCCTGCAGGCAGACCAGGTCCCTGCCAACACTGTACCCCTGGCCCAAATCTTACTTTTAAAAGAGCACCCACTCTCAAATCAATGCTGGCACCGAGTAAACTGAAACAGCATAACAAAAAGAAGGAAACAATGGGACAGAAGAAAGAAAATGGGGTATATAAGTGTAACAGGAAATGCTGTCTCTGCTGTATAACCATCAAAGCAGGCATTAACACCCATACAAGTAACACCTCAGGAGAAACCTTCACTATTAAACGGATTGCCGTTCAAGATACGTAATTTATGTGGTGGAGTGTGCCTGTGAACAACAATATGTCGGCCGTACCACCCAAGAACTGCATTATAGGTTGAACAACCACAGGGCGAATATAAAAAAAGGGATACCGTCTACACAGTGTTTCACGCCACTGTCAGGAGAGGCATGCAGGATTAAAGAACCCAATATGGATTTACCCAATTGATCAGATAGATGAGGAATGTACAAACAGATTTGAAGAACTTGCAAAGTGAGAGATGTATTGGATCTTCTAACTATGCACTTTAGCCCTAAGAGGTCTTAATGAAGCTACTGAATTAATCCGGTAGATACAGAAAAGGATATATTCATCAGGCCACCTATCTTTGGAATTCCGAGTACGATATCGCCAATATTCAACTCTTCAGCATGATATTATCATCCATCTTCTTTTATTAACATCATGCTTTTATTGATAATATTCTATATGACATTGCCCTCACACGGTGTTAATTTTATAATATGTCATTATCCTGCATTTTACTTCTATATATGGCCAAATAATTACTTTTCATCTGCCAAGACCTAACCTATATATTCACCATGTATCCTATATACTTCTGGCATATATACATCCTGCAGCTCAATAATCTAAGTTGAGTACAATAGCCACAGATTGTTTAGAGATAGAGGAATTGGTAAGATGTAATATAGAGTCATTTTTCATATATACGGCCTCTATACTCCAACTGTATCCCAGCAGTCCTTATGCTTAGTTTTGCATCACTTCATTTAGTTTTGCATCACTTCTATGCAAGATCATCTTCAGAGTGTGCGAGTATAGAGAGAAAAATCCATCACGCTTAGAAATGAAACACCAACTCTATTTATCCTTTATAGGGTAACCTTTACAGGGTTACTCTGAAATACTATATCTGTGAACAAAATGTTCCTGACCAATCATCTATGTGTCCAGCTTGAGCACATCACAGCCAATTGGCATTCTGTTGTACAAGAATGCATGAACACTGACTCAGACTAATCATCTTTCATCCATGTGCTCCGTGTAAACATACCATAACCAATCCGCTTTTATCTTCACAAGTATGGATGAATCACGGGTTCTCCCACACATCCCATGTTCAGAACATAACAGGGCCTGTGTTCCCAATCACGGGACAAGGCCGAAGTATTGTATGTTACCATTCTGCTAAAATATGACCAAATTTCAATTAAAAAACATACATAGCACCTTACAGCTCTGAGCGCAAGAAGCTCTGAAGCAAACTCTCAGATTTGCACACTGACACTATCAAGCAATATACAAGCTCCCAAACTGGGGTACATATCAGAGCCGCAAAAACTATCACAAGCAATATTATTTTACACTTGCATCTTCTACTACTGTATTTTTTTTTTACTGTTTTTATTGAGTTTTTCTCTTTTACCAAGTCTTTTATTATTTAAATGGGCCATGTGATGAATTGGGTTATTTATGCCGGTACATCATTTTCGGTTGTGTGAGTATGTCACTATGACGTCTTCTTTCCCGCATTTTTTCAAATCAATGTGTGTATAAAAGTAATGGTGTTGTATCTGTCAACATGACCTGACGAAGCAAGGGACCCTGCGCGAAACGCGTAGTAATTTTCTGGGGTGGACAGACACCACTCAGGGCCCCCTGACCAAAGAAACAAGGGCCCCCAGCGAGACTCTACCCTTGGCCCCACCTGTGCCCCGCCCCTATTCCATCCCAAACCACTCCTTATGATCATCCATTTTAAAACGTGCCTTGCCGTAGATGCTGTAATCTGTATTGATCTGTATGCTGCTATCATAGCATGATGCGAGCACCACTCTGATGCTTTTGGTCATCTACAGGACGTAAATGTACGTCCTTGTGTGCGAAGTACCTCTGCACCAGGATGTACATTTACGTCCGTGGTCGTTAAGGGGTTAATAACGTGAATAGGCGAGATTATTTAAACTTTTATTACACAAGGGGCGACTGAAGGCGTAGGCTTCCCAGAAACTGTAGTGAGGCAGACTGTCTCAGTATGCATTCACACCATGTTTATGTCATGCAGGGACCGGATTTGGCTGGGAAATGTGAAAACTGGGCACTCCCGTATCCCAGCCGAACCAGGCCCCCATCTAATTCATTTAAATGGGCCGACTGGAGTCAGATAGTGACTCCGGTCGGCTCATTTTTGCCCTGTCTCCGGTTTTGTGACCGGACTGAAAACTGTGGTATACTATGGTTTTCGGTCCGGTCACAAAACCGGATACATGCCTACGCCTTCAGTCACTATTTTCTACCTGCCTTTCACCACTCCCTACATGATGGCACAGACATATAACTGATATCTCTAACTGTGCCATCATATAGGGAGCAGGGAAAGGCAGGTAGAAAATAGCAACTAGTCCACATATAAGCCACACACTTTACTTAGAATGTTTTTTGCCCCCTGCTTGTGTGAGCCTCAAAAATAGCACTGCAGCACTTAGTATGTCTGGAGGGAACTATAGTTCCGCCAGAAATACTCTCTAATGCTCAGAAGCCTACTCCATCTTCTGCCTGCCTTTCACTGCTCCCTACATGATGGCACAGTCAGAGATATAAGTTATATGTCTCATATAACTTATATCACTGACTGTGCCATCTTGTAGTGAGCGGTGAAAGGCAGGTGGGAATACAACTTTACTAATTACTTTTCATAATCCACCCAACCACCTGGCCAGGTCCTTATGTTGCCAACTTGCAGAATGCTTAGAAATCTGGCACTGCAGAGAGAGCAGGGCACTCTTTTCGCTGGGCGGCAGGCGCACTGATCTTCGGCAGTGGCACAGTGAACTCCAGCGCGGAACTGCTGCACTTAGACATGAGGTCACGTCACCGTGTGGTGTGACCAAAGCCCCTCTCCCAGGCAGCCACTGCGGTTCTCCTACAGGACTGCCACCACAGTGGCTGTGTGGGATCTGAAAAAAAGCAGGTGACACCGATCTCCGGGCCCGCCCAGCTAAAACAGCGGAGCCGTACAGACACAGTGGCCGTGGCGGGCCCTTTCTTTTTGCCGGGCCCGGGTGTCGTGGGCAATTAAAAAAAAATGTTTTATTTTATGTGACAGGCCTGTCAGTCCACCCCTGGTAAGTTTTAGTCCAATAAAGAAGGAAGTCTTTTGTTCAAAACGTCTTCCTTATCCTTACTCCGGCATCCTGACATTGGGATGTAGGACCTTTGCACCCAGGTGCCCAGACTTGCATCCATTTAGATGCAAGATTAGAGACACTGCGGTCCACTTCCAGCACTAGCTACATTTTCCCTACAAGCAGAGAGCTTCAAAGTTAGAAAAATGCTAAATTTGCTAATTTTTCATGACGTTTTTGGATTTTTTCGACAAAAAATGATGCAAGTATCGACGAAAATTTACCACTATGTTAAAGTAGAATATGTCACGAAAAAACTGTCTCAGAATCAAATTCATAAGTAAAAGAGTTATTAATGCTTAAAGTGACAGTAGTCAGATATGCAAAAAATGCTCTGGTCCTTAAAGGGGTATTCCAGGCAAAAACTTTTTTTTATATATCAACTGGCTCCGGAAAGTTAAACAGATTGTAAATTACTTCTATTAAAAAATCTTAATCCTTCCAATAGTTATTGGCTTCTGAAGTTGAGTTGATGTTTTCTGTCTAACTGCTTTCTGATGACTCACGTCCCGGGAGCTGTCCAGCTCCTATGGGGATATTTTCCCATCATGCACAGCTACCAGGATGCGACATCATCATTGAGCAGTTAGACAGAAAACTTCAGAAGCTAATAACTATTGGAAGGATTAAGATTTTTTAATAGAAGTAATTTACAAATCTGTTTAACTTTCCGGAGCCAGTTGATATATAAAAAAAAAGTTTTTGCCTGGAATACCTCTTTAACCCCTTCATGACCCAGCCCATTTTCACCTTCAGGACCTGGGCATTTTTTGAAAATATGACCACTGTCACTTTAAACATTAATAACTCTGGGATGCTTTTAGTTATCATTCTGATTCCGAGATTGTTTTTTCATGACATATTCTACTTTATGTTATTGGTAAAATTTCACTGATATTTGCATCCTTTCTTGGTAAAAAATCTAAAAATGTCATGAAAATTTTGAACATTTAGCATTTTTCTAACTTTGAAAGTCTCTGCTTGAAAGGAAAATGGATATTCCAAATAAATTATATATTGATTCACATATACAATATGCCTACTTTATGTTTGCATCAAAAAATTGACAAGTTTTTACTTTTGGAAGACACCAGAGGGCTTCAAAGTTCCGCAGCAATTTTCCAATTTTTTTCAAGATTTTCAAAAACGTACTTTTTCAGGGCCCAGTTCAGGTTGGAAGTGGATTTTAAGGGTCTTCATATTAGAAATACCCCATAAATGACCCCATTATAAAAACTGCACCCCCCCAAAGTATTCAAAATGACATTCATTAAGTGTCTTAACCCTTTAGGTGTTTCACAGGAATAGCAGCAAAGTGAAGGAGAGAATTCTAAATCTTCATTTTTTACACTCGCATGTTCTTGTAGACCCAATTTTTGAATTTTTACAAGGGGTAAAAGGAGATAAATCACCCTAAAATTTGTAACCCAATTTCTCTCGAGTAAGGAAATACCTCATATGTGTATGTCAAGTGTTCGGCAGGCGCAGTAGAGGGCTCAGAAGGGAAGGAGCGATAATGGGATTTTGGAGAGTGAGTTTTTCTGAAAGGGTTTTTGGGGGGCATGTCCCATTTAGAAATCCCCTATGGTGCCAGAACAGTGGACCCCCCGCCCACATGTGACCCCATTTTGGAAACTACACCCCTCATGGAATTTAATAAGGGGTGCAGTGAGCATTTACACCCCACTGGCGTTTGACAGATATTTGAAACAGTGGACTGTGCAAATGAAAAATTTTATTTTTCATTTTCACAGACCACTGTTCCAAAAATCTGTCATACACCAGTGGGGTGTAAATTCTCACTGCACCCCTTATTACATTCCGTGAGGGGTGTAGTTTCCAAAATGGGGTCACATATGGATATTTATTGTTTTGCGTTTGTCAGAACTGCTGTAACAATCAGCCACCCCTGTGCAAATCACCTCAAATGTACATGGCGTACTCTCCCTTCTGGGCCTTGTTGTGCGCCCCCAGAGCACTTTGCGCCCACATATGGGGTATCTCCATACTCGGGAGAAATTGCATTACAAATTTAGAGGTTCTTTTTTCCCTTTTACCTCTTGTGAAAATGAAAAGTATAGGGCAACACCAGCATGTCAGTGTAAAAAATGTATTTTTTTACACTAACATGCTGGTGTAGACCCCAACTTCACCTTTTCATAAGGGGTTAAAGAAGAAAAAGCCCCCCAAAATTTGTAAGGCAATTTCTCCCGAGTACGGCGATACCCCATATGTGTCCCAAAACTGTTGCCCTGAAATACGACAGGGCTCCAAAGTGTGAGAGCGCCATGCGCATTTGAGGCCTAAATTAGGGATTTTTCATAGGGGTGGACATAGGGGTATTCTATGCCAATGATTCCCAAACAGGGTGCCTCCAGCTGTTGCAAAACTCCCACCATGCCTGGACAGTCAATGGCTGTCCGGCAATACTGGGAGTTGTTATTTTGCAACAGCTGGAGGCTCCGTTTTGGAAACAGTAGCGTACCAGACGTTTTTCATTTTTTTTGGGAGGGGGGCTGTGTAGGGGTATGTGTATATGTAGTGTTTTTACTTTTTATTTTAGGTTAGTGTTAGTGTAGTGTAGTGTTTTTAGGGTACAGTCACATGGGCAGAGGTTCACAGCAAGTTTGCCGCTGGAAGTTTGAGCTGCAGCGCAAAATTTGCGCCATCTCAAACTTGCAGCACTCACTGTAAACCTCCGCCCATGTAAGTGTACCCTGTACATTCACATTGGGGGGAGGGGGCAAACATCCAGCTGTTGCAAACTCCGAGCATGCCCTTTGGCTGTCCGTGCATGCTGGGAGTTGTAGTTTTGCAACAGCTGGAGGCACACTGGTTTGGAAACACTAAGTAATAAGTTAAGTAATAAACTTTCAAGTGTTTTGCAACCAAACTTAGTGTTTCCAAACCAGTGTGCCTCCAGCTGTTGCAAAACTACAACTCCCCGCATGCATGGTCTGTCAGTGCATGCTGGGAGTTATAGTTTTGCAACAATTGCAACAGCTGGAGGCACCAAGGTAGGAAACGGACAATGTTTCCCAACTAGTGTGCCTCCAGTTGTTGCAAAACTACAACTCCCAGCATGCCCAGACTGCCCAGGCATGCTGGAAGTTGTAGTTCGGCAATATCTGAAGGATCAGATGTTGACGAACTACAACTTCCAGCATGCTTGGGACGTCTGGGCATGCTGGGAGTTATAGTTTTGCAACATCTGGAGGTCCACAGTTTGGAGACCACTGTATAATGGTCTCCAATCTGTGCTCTTCCGGATGTTAGAGAACTACAACTCCCAGCATGCCTGGACAGACTGAGCATGCTGAGATTTGTAGTTTTGCAACATCTGGAAGAGCACAGATTGGAGACCATTATACAGTGGTCTCCAAACTGTGGACCTCCAGATGTTGCAAAACTGCAACTCCCAGCATGCCCAGAAAGCCAAAGGCTGTCTGGGCATGCTGGGAGTTGCAGTTTTGAAACTCCCAGAGGCAGCAGTGAGATCGCTTTACGGCGATCTCACTGCTGCCAATGAAGATGCCGCACTGATGCCGGAAACTCACCGCCGGGACGCAGCGCCGCCGGGACCGCCTGGAGGATGTCGCTCGTGCCGGGACCGCTCGGGACACCGCATGGCCGGGTAAGTGACACCGGGGGACGGGTCAGGGACACTTAGCAGAGTGGTGTGTGTCCCGATCCCCGTGATCGGGACTCACACACCGCCCTGCTAAGTATTCTCATAGCGAAACGCTGCTATCAGCTAGTCAGATTTGACCAGCTGATAGCAGCGATTGCTGGGGGGGGGGGGGGGGGGGGAATAAACCCCCTGTGGTCACATGGTAAGATGGCTGGCTATCACTGATAGCCACCATCTTACCGGGCGCTGCGGGATGCCGCGAGTGGCGGCAAAAATGTTCATGACGTACCTGTATGTCATGGGTCAGGAACACCTTGCCACTCATGACGTACAGGTATGTCATAGGTCGGGAAGGGGTTAAGGTCAAAATGGGCTTGGTCCTTAAGGGGTTAAAGGGACAAAGAATTTCTTTATAAGTGTAGCTCAAATAATGCATAATCATTGTGAAAACCTTATTGCCTTGATTTGGACGCTGATTGTCTTTTTGCAGTGGGGATTCAACCTGGTGGTCGGGCACCACAGTATAAGCTTAAAGCATGCAGTATATCAGAGGAGCACAAGACGTCTAATTGGGAGTTTGGGTATGATTCAGGATTAGTGTTGAGCGGCATAGGCCATATTCGAATTCACGATATTTCGCGAATATATGGAGGAATATTCGTCATATATTTGCTAAATTCGCATATTCTTAATATTCACGTTCATTTTCGCATATGCAAAAATGCGCATATGCGAAAATAAACATATGCGAAAATTAGCATATGCGAAAATTCCCATATGCAAATTTTTGCATATGCGAAAATTCGTACGCCAGTCTCACACAGTAGTATTAGAGCCTTCTTTACACCACACAAGCTGGAAGCAGAGAGGGGTGATCACTGTGATATGTACTGTGAAAATAAAAACAAAAAAAAAACAATATTAGTAATTGCGAATATATAGTGCTATATTCGCGAATAGTCGCGAATTCCCAAATATGCGATATTCGCGATTAAAATTAGCATTGCAAATATTCGCGAGCAACACTATTCAGGATAGCCACCACCCAGAGGTTGGTCCTCTGAGAATGATTTTCCAAGTTCTTTATCGTATCCATAAGGATTCTGTTAGCCTGAGACATTAGATGTTGATCTATTTTTGCCACTTCCAGCTCGTCTTTCAAGACTGTTGTCCTCTGCTCCAGCTCCCTGAGTTGACCAGTATGTGCAGCCACATCCAGATTAACTTGGACTAGAGCAACAGATATGGTAGCTTCAATAGAGTGTTTCAAGTTGGGTGACACAATCTCGGCCCCTCCATAGCTAGTTGTCTGCCTGACAGCCCTAATCCGGGGATAAGCTCCTTCAGAGCAACTGCAGTACTACCAGAATGTGTGAGGAAGAGCAGCGCTGGAATGCCTGTTATTTCAGCAGCATGAGCTCTCGCCACCATTTTAGGTGCAGGGAGCGCCTCTATTGAGGGAGAAAGTGATGCCTGTGCTGATTAAGTTTTGTCACAGAGAAATAAATTCTTCATAAGAAGAGGGTGGTGAAGAGGTACTAAACTGTGGAAACGTCTGCAATGTCAGGTATTTGTTAGGGTTCAGGTTTTGTATGTTTTTTTTTTTACAAAATTTACAAACGCTTTTTTTTTTTTTTTTTGCAAAAACGCCAATAAAACGCTCATTCTATCGCATGGCATTTTTTTTGGGGTGAAAAAATGCTGCGGCCAGATGATAGCTGCAAGTCAACAGGGAACTTCAAAATGCCATATCCACTTGCCGTTTTTCAGTTTGGCATTTATTTTTTATCCTTTATTTATTTTTTGCTATTTTGGGCTCCTTGTCAGTTTTTCAAGAACAACCTCTTGTTGAGTCTTTGGCATTTTTTTCAGGAAAATCTTGTCTGAAAGACGCCATGTGTTTTAACTTTGGCATTTTTGCAGGCTGTTTTTATTCTTTTGTGGACTTTAGCGATCCAAAAAAAAAGTAATGGAGAAACCTTTTTTATTAAAATTTCGTAGGGTACTATTAAACAAAAATTATAAAAAAGATAAAGTAGTGATGGAAAAAATTGTATTTAACAAAATGTATCTTTGTTATAATAAAATTTTTATTCATTTTTAAACAGGGATCAATTTCTGTGTGCGGGTAGGGCCCTAAAAATGTAGCCGACAATAATAAAAATGTAGTGTGTGTGTGTTTTTCACTTTTTTTATTTTTTATTTTTTTTAGGTACTACTACTCCCAGCATGGAACACACTGTTCCATGATGGGAGTAGTAGTACCTGCACTAATTGACAGATCACCCGTGTCACTTCTGACACCCGTTGCTATCCTCCTGTATAATGTATAGATGCGGCCGGCCGCTCTTCTATGGTCCCCTGCACTGCCGTATATATACACCTATTCATATTTCTCGCAGAGAGTTGTGATTGGCCAGATGGTTCCAGCCAATCACAACTCACTGTGGGAAATATGAATAGGTGTATATATACATCAGTGCAGGGGACCATAGAAGAACGGCCCACTTCTATACATTATACAGGAGGATCACAGCGGGTGTCAGGAGTGATACTCGCTGCGATCTGTCTATTAATGCAGGTACCACAGCTCCCAGCATGGAGCAGAGTGTGCTTCATGTTGGGAGCAGTAGTACCTGCAGTTAAGGACAGATCACAGCAGATATCACTCCTGACACCCGCTGCGATCATCCTTCATCCCTGAGATTAGGAGCAGCTTATTCCTGCGCTCACATCTCTGCTCTGTACTCCGGTCGGCCACTCACTCATTCATATTTCCTACGGAGAGCGGGGATTGGCTGCCACTATCCGGCCAATCCCCACTCTGGGAGGAAAATATGAATGAGTGATGTTAATTTCTATTCACATCACTGGCCGGCCAGAGATGCGAGCGCTGTATAGAGCCACTCCGCATCTCTGCTATATTATGGACGATTGCATCGGGTGTCAGGAGTGACACCCAGGGCGATCTGTCTATTAGTAGAGGAACTACTACTCCCATCATGGAACAGTGTGTTCCATGCTGGGAGTAGTAGTACTACCTAAAAATAATTTTAAAAAAAAGTGAAACACACACACACTACATTTTTATTATTGTCGGCTACATTTTCAGTCCCTTGCCTGCCCACATAAATTGATCCCTGTTTAAAAATTTATAAAAATCGCATCCCAAGTCACTCACCTGTCCCGGTCCCCGGCTGTCACGTCCTGGCGCACGCGGCTCCGCTCCTTAGGGCGCGCGCGCGCCAGCTCTCTAAGATTTAAAGGGCCAGTGCACCAATGATTGGTTCCTGGCCCAATCAGTCCAATTCGCTTCCACCTGCTCCCTGTCCATATAACCTCACTTCCCCTTCCCTTCCTTGCCGGATCTTGTTGCCTTTGTGCCTGGAGAAAGCGTCTATTGTGTTTGCCATTACTGTGTCCCGGACCTCTTGCTATCACCATTGACTACGAACCTTGCCGCCTGCCCCGACCTTCTGCTACGTCTGACCTTGCCTCTGCCTAGTCCTTCTGTCACACGCCTTCTCTGCAGTCAGCGAGGTTGAGCCGTTGCCGTGGATATGACCTGGTTGCTACCGCCGCAGCAAGACCATCCCGCTTTGCGGCGGGCTCTGGTGAAAACCAGTAGCAACCTAGAACCGGTCCATGGACACGGTCCACGCCAATCCCTCGCTGACACAGAGGATCCACATCCAGCCTGCTGAATCCTAACAATATACAAGCATCCACCTATAATAAATGCCACAATGGGAAGGTAACTATAGTAGTTTCTCAAATGAGAAATGGGGTGCTGTATCACTAAAAAGCCCTATTGATGTGACAAGAAAAGCCAACTAGACTCCAAAAAAATCAAATAAACAACAAAGAGAGGGGAGCTATTTGAAAGATAAACAATTAATCTTTATTGAAGAAATACATATTCAAAACAGTGCATGAATAAAAACATATTAAAACAGGAGGAATAGACGACAAGAAGGCGGCAAAACCTGGGACAAAACACTTGTCAGGCAGTAATAGATATAATTCATAAAAGTACCATGTAAACAGAAAGATGTGAAGCAGCTGAGAAAATGTGCAAAATGGCAGGGAATCTGGACAACATAAGTCCTAAAGTGCAGGTGCAATTCACTATCTACCACAATGAGCACAAAAAGTAATAAAGCTGAACAGACATCAAGCTATTACATACCAAGTAATGATAAGAAGTACTGCAAGTCCCAGGATGCCGCCACCCCTACACGTGTTTCGGTCCGCTGACCTTTGTCCGGGGGTGACGGAATCCAAGCAACTATGGGTATTTATATGATGTATAACCAATCGCAGAGCAAGTATCCAAATTACTAACCTTTATCACCTGTATAGGGCGCTCCGCGTCATCACCGGCAGCCGCATCCCGAAGCCCGCGTCTTGTGACGTCCACACAACAAAGTCACGTGAGCCGCACATAGAGACGCGAGATCCGGGAGTACGGTAGCCGGGAGAGGCAGAGCAGGACGCGTTTACAAAGGAAGAGTACACCGAGGACCCCTAGTGGATGAATCAAGGTATCGCACCTAGCACTGACAATAAAGTGACTAAGTGCTCCGGATTAAAACATAATAGGATAGAAAGATGCAGCATGATTGGGATAATTGATTAATATAAAGGAGCAATATAATAATAAAAAGAAATATATGTGTGTATATATATAGGTACAAAAAGCAACAAATAATCACTATATATATATATATATATATATATATATATATATATAAAGATATATCAATCACATATATACAAAATATACAAAATTTACATTGATGAGAAAATATATATAAATACACCTGTACACATATATACAACTATATATATATATATATATATATATATATATATATACACAAAGAAAACCATAAAATAATGAATGTGAAGTACATTAGCATTAAGTGAAATATTGACACTGTGTGTAATGTGAATGAAAAATATAAATTAATTTAATGGGTGAAAAAATGAGTGTGTATATATACATGAAAATAGTGTGAATAGATAAAAAATGATATGTGAAAAAATTGTGTAAATGTGTGTACAAAGGTGAAAATGTGTAGTGTAAAATGACCATGGCCTAAGCAATATAAAATTAATATAACACACGTGAGGTGACAAATTATTGTGTAAAAATATTGACATGCTCCAATGTACATTTTAAGATCCCCTATGCCACTCAATCACAAAAAGGAATAAACAAGGTCAATATGTCTTATAATTATATCTGGACATATGTCTATTGATCCAAGGAGTACGGTTCCATATTCATAACCACTCTTATGAGAAGAAACCATAGCTCTGAAGCATAATCTGCAAAAACATAAAAAAGAAAGAAAGAGAAATACATTAAAACCAAATAAAATTGAACAATACCTGTCCATACAATAAAGTTTAAAACCACTAGTTACAAAGAAACCATCTATGAGGGGGGTCAGTCAGAGAAACAATCTCCATCCCAATCATAAAAAGGGAGCAAAGCTGAGAATTTCATTTAAGCCAAATGGTTGAATAGTATTGAGACGCCAGATCCACCGGCTCTCACATTGGGCCAGTCTTTTCTCGATATCCCCACCTCGCATACTTAGGTCTATGTGGTCAATTCCACGGATCTTTTATAGAGAAGGGTCACAGTTGTGCACTTGCTTAAAATGTTTCACTATCGGTTTCAGATCTGCAGGCCCAGACCATGACACTCCCACCACCATGCTTGACTGTAGGCAAAACACAATTTGTCCTCATCACCTGGTTGTTGCAACACATGCTTGACACTATTTGAACCATATAAGTTGGTAGGGATGAAGTACAGCACTCGAGAATGACACATGCTCCTCACTGAGAGCCAGGGTCCCGTCCTGGAGATCACGGGGGTCCCAGCAGTTGGACTGTGGATAGGGGATAAGTCAACTTTTGCCGGAGTTCTCCTTTGACTGAAAGTGAACAGGTCTTGTGCACCATTTTGTTGTGTACATTAGTATAAAACTAACCCAACTTATATAGATGGTGTAAACTCACTGTAAAAAATCTTGCCCGTCCTTAGACTGCCTAGCCTAAATTTACACTCTGTAAGAATCAGACAATTTTTGATTATTTCCCCCAATGTATCCAGTTACTATATTCATAGAAATATGTCAGCACCAGTTGAACTTTAATTGATTTGAAGCAATGTCCTAGTACAATCTAAACATATATTTTCGGATTACTTCTTAAAAGAGAAATTATACACCCACCAAATAAGTTACATTTAATTGACTTTATGCAGATTTGTAGCTTAGTTAATAATGTGAAAAGCTGCATTTCCATTGATTGTACCAATATATCAGATGAGCATTATGCAGTAAAATGAATGGAGAAGAAGATCCTCGTTATTTAAATGTAATTAATAGCAATATATTTCCATGGATGAAATGAAGCTCATAGATATGTATTATTGCATTTGCATATACATCAGTGGGATTACAATAACTGAAAAATATTTTCCTGAAACCTAAAACCATGAATTCTAATTCATTCACTACAGACATCCTTGTAATCTAGAACATTATACGCAGTATTAGCATGGCATGAAAACCTTTTTTTCCGGCTGTTCTTTGTTGTCAACATTGAACACTTGGTAAGGAAATTCCAGCAGCCACCCAGTAAAATGGAAATATGTACATATTTTCTGAATACATCGTTACCCAAACACATTCAGCTGCCAGACAATAAGGCCCTGAAAATAAAAATGAGAGACGCCCACTAAAAATTCTCTGGCCGTGTACAGCTGCCTTATGCTGACAGCACGGAAATACATAATTCACAGTCTAATTACAGGACGCTTCACTGCTTTTCCCCATCGTTCAGAATAAAAAAAAATCAGAGCATTTCAAATCCCCTGTTAATGGAAATTCAGATACTCCGTTCACAGGCAATTGAGCCAAAGGTTTGAATATTTGCAGGCAGAGAAGACTTGTTTTATTTGTACTAGAAAAATAAATAGTCTATCTATATATATATAATATATGGCTGCAAAAGATATGGAATTACAAATGATCCTGAGTGCTTCTTTTTCAATTTTACCACTGCGCTTGCTAAGCAAGATACGTATATATATATATATATATATATATATATATATATATATATATGTATGTATATATGTATATATATATATATATATATATATATATATAGCAGAAGTATTTCTTGAAACATTAATTTCAAAATAGGTTTGATGCTGTGTTTTTAAAGTGGTTGTCTAGAATTAAAAGAACATTATTACATTCTTTCTAAGCCAGCACTTCATCTGTCCAATCACTTTAAAGGGGTACTCCGGCGGAAATTTTTTTTTTTTAATCAACTGGTGCCAGAAAGGTAAACAGATTTGTAAATTACTTCTATTAAAAAATATTTGTCCTCCCAGTACTTATTAGCAGCTGTATGTTACAGAGGAAATTCTTTTCTTTTTTAATTTCTTTTTTGTCTTGTCCACAGTGATCTCTGCTGACACCTTATGTCCGTATCAGGAACTTTCCAGAGCAGGAGAAAATCCCCATAGCAAACCTATGCTGTTCGAGAAAGTTCCTGACACGGACAGAGGTGTCAGCAGAGAGCACTGTGGACAAGACAAAAAAGAAATTCATAATTAAGTGAATTTCCTCTGTAGCATACAGCTACTAATAAGTACAGGAAGGATTAAGATTTTTAAATAGAAGTAATCTACAAATCTGTTTAACTTTCTGGCACCAGTTCATTAAAAAAAGAGTTTTCCACCGGAGTACCCATTTAAGATGCAATACCAGACCAAGAATGCCAACTTAAACAGTGACTCCTCGTAACATGACACACATATCACATGGGACTGATGAAACAAAGCCTAAGATTTGCAATAATATGTGTCACATCCCAACCCAAGAACAAATGAAACATAAAGAAAAAAGAGAGAACTGATACATATAAAAATGAAGTCTTACCCAAGAAAAGAAAAACTGAAACAGAAGTCATTTCCACAAACCTAATTTTCTCACAGAGGAATGTTCTAAATGAAAACACTCATCGCAAACGTTTCTAGGTCTCCCATGTTGTTTGTTTCAATGAGCTCTTCATCTACAGTATTCAAGGAACTAAAGGTAACCACTTTTTAGAAGCACTCCGGACAAGGGACAAGATCACTTTCTGTCTCTAGAGCAGGGGTCTCAAACTGGTGGCCCTCCAGATGTTGCAAAACTTCAACTCCCAGCATTCCCGACAGCCAATAGCTGCAGCAAATGGCTGTCTGGGCATGTCCAGGCATGCTGGGAGTTGAAGTTTTGCAACAACTGGAGGGCCGCCAGTTTGAGACCCCTGCTCTAGAGTTAACAACAGGCTCACAGGTATTTTCCCCATCGTATTTAGAAATTTTTCCCTACATTTTGCACTTTCCTCTAGGCTTTACTTTTTTATTTTTTTTTTTTACAACTGTTCTAAACTGTCAGGTTTTCCGGAACATTAGTAAATATGTTGGATTTTTTTTTAAAACAGTTTGGCCATGACCCTTTTTAGTGGCCGCACCCCCTTTTCATTGCCACCATGGCCCTTTTCTGACAATTTTTTGGGGTGCGAGAAATGGAGTGACAGCTGGGCTAGAATGTTTTTTTGATCAGATTTTGCCACAAGCGGCGTGTGCCAAATTTCAGCCACAAAACCTGAAAAGAGCATCAGTAAATAACCCCCAATGACACAAGAGGAGCAGCACCAATTAATGTAAAACAAGCCCCCAAATAAGCAGTCCAGCAAATTAAGGGAATTTGAGTGATCAGGAGAAATCAGAAAAGATTCTACCATCTACCTTCATTTCACATTAAATGGACCACTTTATGAACAATTATGTGAGAAACACTTCAGAGAAGTGCGTGTTATAAATAACTGAGATACCTTTTTTGTAGGTAATTAAGGGTGGACTTTGCATTTTTCCATTTTGAGTACAATACTCAATACAAAAACACACACTGCTAAAACTTAACCACCTTCTTAAGCATTTTTTAATCTTGGGTGTGTGTAAATTCTTAGGCCAAGTTAACTATGGAATTTCGGTTGGAAATTCTGCTGCATGAAGGTAACATGCAGGTGAATGGGTTTTCTGTTAACCTATTCACACTGCGGAATTTTCTGGTCAGAATTTCTGTCTGATAAAAAAAATTCCACCAGAACATTGAACCTGCTCAATGTTCTGGCAGAATCTGCGCAGCAGACATTTCCATCTATCGGGACAGCAATATCTATGTCGTGCCAACTGATTCGGAATCTCAGGCCAGATTTTGTTTAAATTTAGTGTGAATTTGCCATTAGACATCACACCAATTGCCCTGGCTTGAATGCAATTAACCTGTTAAGGTTAACATGTCGGCAATCGGTGCAAATCGCAAGCGAATTCACACATTTGCGGCTTTTCCGGGTCATACGGATCTATGGTGACCCGGAAAATAAGAGGGATTGCGGTTGTCCAAGACACCCACGATCCCCCTGAAGGGATAGGAGTGAGGTGGCAGGGGTGCCACCCCTCCTATCCCTGCTATTGGGCGTTTAGAAGCGACTTCCAATACAGATGGGGGGCCTGGGGGATTAACTTTCGTTTTCCCCGTTCTGCCCACCCACAATAGGTGGGGCAGAACGGGGAAACCGAAGGGAACCAGCGACAAAGTCCACTTACCCTGCGGGCAAGGCTGCGGGATGACGATCGGTGTCAGAGATCGACGGGCGACATGTCGTGCGGCTGGCTCCCTGGATCCGACGGAAGTCGGTAAGTTGCCTAGCAACATCTAGAGGGCTACAGTTTGAGCTACAGTGGTCTCTACACTATTGCCCTCCAGATGTTGCAAAACTACAACTCCCAGCATGCCCACACAAGCTGTCATGCTGGGATTTCTAGTTTTGCAACAGCTGGAGGGCTGGAGGGCTACAGTTTGGATATCAGTTTGGATGTGCAGTGAACTGTGTGAACACTAGCTGCTTTTACAATAATGGGTCCAGCAGTAAGGACCAAAATAATAATGTGAACAAAACTCCCAAAGAAAATAGTGAAAAGACAGGTCTTGCACTAAGTATAAGGCAAGAGAGGGGAGAGACTAAAACGTAGCTTTTATTGATTATAGATAATAAATCAAATAAATAAACCAAGTGTAACCAAGTGTATAGACCAAAGTCTAAAATGGCTGAATATATTCAAAAGAAGGCTGTAACAGTCCTTCCATGGATATAGTTAATGGAAAATGGTTATCAGGAGGCTATAAATCCAACCTCACCAATGATAACTCAAAGGAATAGTATCAAGAATTACAAATCTCAACATAAGGAGAACTGTGGCCCTCTAGATCTTGCAAAACTACAACTCCCAGCATGCCCACATAGCAGTTTGCTGTCTGGGCATGCTGGGATTTGTAGTTTTGCAACATCTGGAGGTCCACAGTTTGGAGATCACTGCGCAGTGGTCTCTAAACTGTAGCCCTCCAGATGTTGCAAAACTGCAAATCCCAGCATGCCCAAACAGCAAACAGCTGTATCGGCATGCTGGGAGTTGTAGTTGCGTACCTCCAGCTGTTGCATAACTACATCTCCCAGCATGCACTTTTGCGATCAGTACATGCTGGGAGTTGTAGTTTTGCAACAGCTGGAGGCACACTGGTTGGAAAATACTGAGTTAGGTAACAGAACCTAACTGGAGGTTTTCCAACCAGTGTTCCTCCAGCTGTTGCAAAAGTACAACTCCGAGCATGCACGGTCTATCAGTGCATGCTGGGAGTTGTAGTTTTGAAACAGCTGAAGGTTTGCCCCCCCCCCCATGTGAACATACAGGGTACATTCACACGGGCAGGATTACAGTAAGTTTCCTGCTTCAAGTATGAGCTACGGCAAATTTTTCGCTGCAGTGCAAACTCCTAGCGGTAAGCTCACTGTAAACCTCCATCGGTGAGAATGTATCCTAAAAACACTACACTACACTAACAAATAATAAAGGGTTAAACACTACATATACACCCCCTAACACTCTCCCCCATTCCAATAAAAATGAAAAACGGATTGTACAGCAGTGTTTCCAAAACGGAGCCTCCAGCTGTTGCAAAACAACTCCCAGAATTTCCGGACAGACACTGACTGTCCAGTCATGTTGGGAGTTTAGCAACAGCTGGAGGCACCCTGTTTGGGAATCACTGGCGTAGAATACCCCTATGTCCACCCCTATGCAATCCCTAATTTAGTCCTCAAATGCGCATGGCGCTCTCTCATTTTAGAGCCCTGTCGTATTTCAAGGAAACAGTTTAGTGCTACATATGGGGTATTTCCATACTCAGGAGAAATTGCACTACAAATTTTGGGGGGCTTTTTCTCCTTTTACCCCTTATGAAAAGGAAAAGTTGGGGGCTACACACGCCTGTTAGTGTAAAAAAATAAAAAAATTTACACTAACATGCTTGTGTTGCCCCATACTTTTTATTTTCACAAGCAGTAAAAGGAAAAAAGACCCCCAAAATTTGTAATACAATTTCTCCTGAGAACGGAAATACCCCATATGTGGCCGTAAAATGCTCTGCGGGTGCACAACAAGGCTCAGGAGTGAGAGCGCACCATGTACATTTGAGGCCTAAATTGGTGGTTTGCACAGGGGTGGCTGATTTTACAGCAGTTCTGACATCACGCAAAAACATAAATACCCACATGTGACCCCATTTTGGAAACTACACCCCTCACAGAACGTAACAAGGGGTATAGTGAGCATTAACACCCCACAGGTGTTTGACGAATTTTCATTAAATTTGGATGGGAAAATGAAAAAAAAAAAGTTTTTTCACTAAAATGCTGGTGTTACCCTAAATTTTTCATTTTCAAAAGGGAAAATAGGAAAAAAAAAAAACAAAATTTGTAACCCCATTTCTTTTGAGTAAGAAAATACCCCATATGTGGTTGTAAAGAGCTCTGCGGGCGAACTACAATGCTCAGAAGAGAAGGAGCGCCATTGGTATTTTGAAGAGAAAATGTGTCCGGAATTGAAGGCCACATGTGTTTACAAAGCCCCCATAGTGCCAGAACAATGGACCCCCCACATGTGACCCCATTTTGGAAACTACACCCCTCTTGTAATGTAATAAGAGATACAGTGAGCATTTACGCCCCACAGGTGTCTGACAGATTTTTGGAACATTGGTCCGTGAAAATGAAAAATTTAATTTTTCATTTGCACAGCCCACTGTTCCAAAGATCTGTCAAACACCAGTGGGGTGTAAATACTCACTGCACCCCTTATTAAATTCTGTGAGGGGTGTAGTTTCCAAAATGGGGTCATATGTGGGGGGGTCCACTGTTCTTGCACCACGGGGGGCTTTGTAAGCGCACATGGCCCCTGACTACCATTCCAAATGAATTCTCTTTCCAATAGCTCAATGGCGCTCCTCCTCTTCTGAGCATTGTAGTTCGCCAGCAGAGCACTTGACGTCCACACATGGGGAATTTCCATACTCAGAAGAAATGGGGTTACAAATTTTGGGGAACATTTTCTCCTATTACCCTTTGTAAAAATGTAAAATTTGGGGAAAAAACTGCAGTTTAGTAAAAAAAAAATTTTTTTTTTCATGTACACATCCAGTTTTAACAAAAAGTTGTCAAACACCTGTGGGTAGTTAAGGCTCATTGTACCCCCTTGTTACGTTCCTTAAGGGGTGTAGTTTCCAAAATAGTATGCCATGTGGGTATTTTTTGCTGTTCTAGCACCACAGGTGCTTCCTAAATGCGACATGCCCCCCAAAAACCATTTCAGCAAAATTCATTCTCCAAAATCCCATTGTTGCTCCTTCCCTTCGGAGCCCTCTACTGCGCCCGCCGAACACTTCCTTACTCAAGAGAAATTGGGTTACAAATTTTGGGGGGCTTTTTCTCCTATTACCACTTGTAAAAATTCAAAAACTGGGTCTACAAGAACATGCGAGTGTAAAAAATGAAGATTTTGAATTTTCTCCTTCACTTTGCTGCTATTACTGTGAAACACCTAAAGGGTTAACACACTTACTGAATGTCATTTTGGATACTTTGAGGGGTGCAGTTTTTATAATTGGGTCATTTGTATTTATAATATGAAGACCCTTCAAATCCACTTCAAAACTGAACTGGTCCCTGAAAAATTCTGATTTAGAAAATTTTGTGAAAAATTGGAAAATTGCTGCTGAACTTTGAAGCCCTCTGATGTCTTCCAAAAGTAAAAACCTGTCAACTTTATGATGCACATATAAAGTAGACATATTGTATATGTGAATCAATATATTATTTATTTAGAATGTCCATTTTCCTTACAAGCAGAGAGCTTCAAAGTTATAAAAATGCAAAATTTTCAAATTTTTCATCAAATTTTTGAATTTTTCACCAAGAAATGATGCAAGTATCGGCGAAAATTTACCACTACCATAAAGTAGAATATGTCACGAAAAAACATTCTCGGAATCAAATTTATAAGTAAACGCATCCCAGAGTTATTAATGCTTAAAGTGACAGTGGTCAGAATTGCAAAAAATGCTCCCGTCTTTAGGGTCATAATGGGCTCCGTCCCCAATGGGTTAATAAAGTTTTTTTTACATATCCTTACATTTTGTAATTTCTGATTAAAAAATGTATTTTTTGGTGATTAGTTTTATAACTTAATGTAAGAACCCTCCAGGTACCAACAAACTAATCTTATTATTTCTTTAACCCATTAAAGAACAATAGATATAAATAATGTGCCAACAAATTAAGCTTTTAGAGGCTGTGATCTTAACGATCATGACATCAATGGATAACAATCAAAGAGGTACTTCGGTGGAATTTTTTCTTTTTTAAATCAACTAGTGCCGGCAAGTTAAACAGGTTTGTAAATTACTTCTATTTAAAAATCTTAACACTTCCAGTACTTATTAGCTGATGTATACTACAGAGGAAGTTCTTTTCTTTTTGAATTTCTTTTCTGTCTGACCACAGTGCTCTCTGCTGATACCTCTGTCCATGTCAAGGACTGTCCAGAGCAGGAGAGGTTTTCTATGGAGATTTGTTCCTGCTCTGGACAGTTCCTGACATGGACAGGGGTGTCAGCAGAAAGCACTGTGGTCAGACAGAAAAGCAATTCAAAAAGAAAGGAACTTCCTCTGTAGAATACAGCAGCTGGTAAGTATTGGAAGGATTAGGATTTTTAAATAGAAGTAATTTACAAATCTGTTTTCCCTTCTGGCACCAGTTGATTAAAAAAAAATCATTTTCCACCTGAGTACCCCTTTAGGGTCTGTTCACACGTACAGTATTCTGCGCAGATTTGATGCGCAGGATTTCTTTTCAATAAGATTTTTATTGACATTTTAACAAATATATGAAAAGGTGACAAAAAGGAACATCTTGTTATGACGCATAGATAAAGAGCATTACAGAAGGAGCAAGATGTATATAAACATGTTTAAAAGGTCTCGACAGTTAATGCTAATAATACAAAATAATATACTTCTTGACATGTCGCCTTGTTTAAGTTATGACAAAGCGACTATAGCAGGAGTCGTCCCTATGATGGGATACTTCAAGGCTGGGCTCATACTAGTCATTAAAGTATACAAGCTGTGTTCAGTTTACATTGAAATCTACAGCAGAAAATCCTGCGCATCAAATCTGCACAGAATACTGTACGTGTGAATAGACCATTAAGGTGTCATGAGTTCGGGGCATTTATTGGATCCCCTACAGCGGGATCACAGGGGTTGATGAGTAAAAAAACAGAAGTCTCCTCCTTACGTGCGAGCAAACATTATTCTTCTCTTTTAATATAGCACTAGTATCACAGAGCAATACTATGGCATAGCATTATACAGTGAAAGCAATCTAATGATTACTTATAGAAGTCCCCTATGGAGATTGAAAGAGTGTAAATTAAGTAATTAAATTTTTTAACGTTTTTAACAGTATATCAACAGCCCTCCCCTTATGAAATTCATGTGCCTTTTTTTCCATTTTACAATAAAAAAAATTTTATATAGCCGCATGCAGAATTAAATGTACAATCTAATGTAAAATGTAATGATACCACATATGGAATGCTGTAAATATAAAAAAATACCAAATGTCAGAATCGTTCAATTTTGGTTACATCATGTATTAGATAAAAAAAATAAAATAAAAAAAAAGTGATCAGAAAGTTCCATCAAAGTAAAATGGTACCACTTAAAATGAAACATTATGGCACAAAAAAATAGCCCTAAAACAGCCCAGTATACAAAAAATTAAGGTATTATAGTTGTAAGAATAGGGCAATTTTAAGCATACCTATTTTGGATAACTTTTCATTGTATCGACCCACAGACTAACAATACTGACCCAGATTTATCAAAATGTGTTACAGAAAACTGCCCATAACAACCAATCACAGCTCAGCTTTCCTATCTTTAGCTCTGGTAAAGTAAAAGCTGAGATGTTATTGGTTGCTGTGGTAACATTTCTCCAGCTTTTTCCTCACACAGTTTGGACTACTGTGTCAGTTTTAATATAAAGTGCATTGTGTAGAAACAAAAGCCTTCAAAAGTTGCAAAACATTTTTTCAACCCCCCCGTCTCCCCCAATAATATATTTTTCTTTGCTCCATGCTGCAACATCAGATCTACTAGTTGTCATTGTGGTCATGTTGTGAATTGATCCAACATGAGACAGTCACCAAAAATTTAAATTCCTTTGCATAGGGGATAAGATGACTTAGCGCCGGAGTACTCCTTTGCAGAAGAACAGGAAAAAACTGCGGTGGCGCTCCCAAGGAAGTAACCTGAAGTTGTGGGTATAGGGTATAAAGTAAATAATTTATTTTTTACAGCATAAAGAAATAAAAGAAAATAAAAAACTTAATGCAAAACGCGTTTCAGGAGTCACAGCTCCTTTTCTCAATTGCAGGTGGTGGCTGCATGGCAAGGTAACAGGTAGGGGGGGTTTAAATACATTTGAAAACATTTGAAAAATGGCGTCAAAACCAGGTGAGCTGGTGACGTCATGTGGGATGAATGCTGGGGCCAGGTGTGGACAGGGCAATAAAGAAATAAATTTTCAATAAAGGAGCATGAAAACCATGTAAAACATAAGAAATTACATAAATATAGTCTTTTTAAGGGGTATTTAGGTGGTTTAAATGAACTGCGTGAAGTGTCCATAGTGGCGACCAATCAGAAGTCTGCTGGTGTCCGTGGTTTTATGCTTTTCTTATGGTCGCCACTATGGACACTTCACGCGGTTCATTTAAGCCACCTAAATACCCCTAAAAAAGACTATATTTATGTAATTTCTTATGTTTTACATGGTTTTCATGCTCCTTTATTGAAAATGTATGTCTTTATTGCCCAGTCCACACCTGGCCCCGGCATCCATCCCACATGACGTCACCAGCACCAGCTCAGATTTTTTCAGTTGTATTCAACCCCCCCCCCCCTACCTGTTACCTTGCCATGCAGCCACCACCTGCAATTGAGAAAGGGAGCTGTGACTCCCGAAACGTGTCTTGCATTACATAGTTACATAGTTATTGCGGTTGAAAAAAGACATACGTCCATCAAGTTCAACCAGGGAATTGAAGGGTAGGGGTGTGGCGCTTAATTGTGGAAGGGATCGGATTTTATATTTCTTCATAAGCATTAATGTTATTTTGTTCCAGGAATGTATCTAACCCTGTTTTAAAGCTGTAAATTTTTCCTGCTGTGACCAGTTCCTGAGGTAGAATGTTCCATAAGTTCACAGTTCTTATGGTAAAGAAGGCATGTTGCCCCTTGAGACTACACCTTTTCTTCTCCAGACGGAGGGAGTGCCCCCTCGTCCTTTGGGGGGGTTTGACCTGGAACAGTTTTTCTCCATATTTTTTGTATGGGCCATTAATATACTTATACACATTTATCATATCCCCCCTTAAACGTCTCTTCTCAAGACTAAACAATTGTAACTCCTTTAATTGCTCCTCATGGCTAAGATGTTCCATGCCCCATATTAGTTTAGTCACGCGTCTCTGCACCCTTTCCAACTCCGCAGTGTCCCTTTTATGTACAGGCGACCAAAACTGAACAGCATATTCCAGGTGGGGCCATACCAATGCTTTATAAAGGGGGAGTATTATGTCCCTGTCCCTCGAGTCCATGCCTCTTTTTATACATGACAATATCCTGCCGGCCTTGGAAGCAGCAGCCTGACATTGCATGCTATTCTGTAGTCTGTGATCTACAAGTACACCCAGATCCTTCTCTACCAGTGACTCTGCCAGTTTAATCCCCCCTAAGACATACGATGCATGCAGGTTATTAGTACCCAGAGACATAACTTTACATTTATCCACATTGAACCTCATTTGCCAAGTGTATGCCCAGACACAGTCTATCCAAGTCATCTTGTAACCTATACACATCCTCTATAGACTGTACCGTGCTACAAAGCTTGGTGTCATCTGCAAAGATAGAAACAGAGCTGTTAATACCATCCTCTATATCATTGATAAATAAATTAAACAACAGCGGTCCCAGTACTGAACCTTGGGGTACACCACTAATAACCGGGGACCAATCAGAGTACGAATCATTGACCACCACTCTCTGGGTACGATCCATGAGCCAGTGTTCAATCCAGTTACGAACTAAAATTTCCAAACCCAAAGACCTTAACTTACCTGTCAGACGTCTATGAGGGACAGTATCAAACGCTTTAGCAAAATCCAGAAACACTATATCCACAGCCATTCCTCTGTCAAGGCTTCTACTCACCTCTTCATAAAAGCAAATTAGATTGGTTTGACAACTTCTATCCTTAGTAAACCCATGCTGGTTATCACTTATAATACAATTATCCCCTATGTATTCCTGTATGTAATCCCTTATAAGTCCTTCAAACAATTTACCCACAATGCACGTTAAACTTACCGGTCTATAGTTTCCTGGGGAAAACCTAGAGCCCTTTTTGAAGATTTGCACCACATTCGCCTTGCGCCAGTCCCTTGGCACAATACCAGACACCAGTGAGTCTCTAAATATCATGAACAGGGGTACAGATATTACTGAACTTAGTTCTCTAAGAACTCTTGAGTGCAATCCATCTGGCCCTGGAGATTTGCTTACATTTATATTACTTAACTTACCTTGTACCATTTCTACATTAACGGGATATTCCAGGCAAAACCTTTTTTTTTATATATATCAACTGGCTCCAGAAAGTTAAACAGATTTGTAAATTACTTCTATTAAAAAATCTTAATCCTTCCAATAGTTATTAGCTTCTGAAGTTTTCTGTCTAACTGCTCAATGATGATGTCACATCCCGGGAGCTGTGCATGATGGGAGAATATCCCCATAGGAACTGCACAGCTCCCGGGACGTGAGTCATCAGAGAGCAGTTAGACAGAAAACAACAACTCAACTTCAGAAGCTAATAACTATTGGAAGGATTAAGATTTTTTAATAGAAGTAATTTACAAATCTAAGCAGTAGAAGGAAACTGCACTCACCCACCAGTAGTGCACCGATGCTTTATTACAAAAGAACCGTGGACATGAACACAAGACAGCAGGATACCGGCAGAAACGCCAGGGCACACACACACGTGTAGTTACAGCTGTTTCACGGGACTCAGCCCACTTAGTCTGACGAAGCGGGCTGAGTCCCGTGAAACAGCTGGAACTACTGTATTTATCGGGGTATACCACGCACCGGCCTATAACACGCACCCTCATTTTAACACGGATATTTGGGTAAAAAAAGTTTTTTACCCAAATATCCATGAAAAAATGAGGGTGCGTGTGTGCGCGTGTATACCCCGATATACCCCCAGGAAAGGCAGGGGGAGAGAGGCCGTCGCTGCCCGCTTCTCTCCCCCTGCCTTTCCTGGGGTCTAGAGCGCTGCTGTCGGCCCTTCTCACCCCCTGGTTATCGGCGCCGCTGCCCGTTCTGTCCCCCTGACTATCGGTGCCGGCGCCGATAGCCAGGGGGAGAGAAGCGGCGCCGACAGCCAGGGGGAGAGAAGGGGCAGCGGCACCCATTGCCGGCGCCGCTGCCCCGTTGCCTCCCCCCATCCCCGGTGGCATAATTACCTGAGTCCGGTCCGCGCTGCTCCAGGCCTCCGTCGTGCGTCCCCAGCGTCGTTGCTATGCACGGCGCGGCGCTCTGACGTCATGCGCCGCGCCGTTCAGCGCATAGCAATGACACCGGGGACGCACGACGGAGGCCTGGAGCAGCGGAGCAGCGCGGACCGGACTCAGGTAATTATGCCACCGGGGATGGGGGGAGGCAACGGGGCAGCGGCGCCGGCAATGGGTGCCGCTGCCCCTTCTCTCCCCCGGCGCCGATAACCAGGGGGTGAAAAGGGCCGACAGCAGCGCTCTAGACCCCAGGAAAGGCAGGGGGAGAGAAGCGGGCAGCGACGGCCTCTCTCCCCCTGCCTTTCCTGGGGGTGTATCGGTGTATAACACGCACACAGACTTTAGGCTAAAAATTTTAGCCTAAAAAGTGCGTGTTATACGCCGATAAATACGGTACATGTGTGTGTGCCCTGGCGTTCCTGCCGGTATCCTGCTGTCTTGTGTTCATGTCCACGGTTCTTTTGTAAAAAAGCATCGGTGCACTACTAATGGGTGAGTGTGGTTTCCTTCTACTGCTTTGATTACTTAGCGATTTGTGCCTTTCCTTACCAGCACCCCGTTTTGCACCACCAGTGATCTCTCTGCACTCCTAACGCACGGATCCAATCATACTATTGCATACCCTTTGCTCGCCGGACAGCCATTACATGATGTGTTACCAGCACTGACCTGTCCAATGTCAGCTCCTCCTTCTTCCCTAGTATATACAGAACTAAAGAACCCCTTCAGTAGCTCCGCTTTCTCTTGATCGCCCGTGACAACCTCCCCATTATCATTATTAAGGGGTCCTACATGCTCTGTCCTCAGTTTTTTTGCATTTATATATCTAAAAAAATATTTAGGATTAGATTTGCTTTCTTTGGCCACTTGTCTCTCATTTTGAATTTTTGCTGTTTTTATTACATATTTACAGATTTTATTAAGCTCCTTGTACTGTTTAAATGTTGTAGCTGACCCATCAGATTTGTATTTTTTGAAGGCTATTTTTTTTGTTGTTTATTGCTCTTTTAAAATCATTTGTCAGCCATGTAGGATTTAGTTTTAATCGTTTATACTTGTTCCCCTTTGATATATATTTAGCTGTATAGTTATTTAGAGTTGATTTAAAGATGTCCCATTTACCTTCTGTATCAGTATTTGAGAACACCTTCCCCCAGTCTATGTCCTGTAGTGCAGCCCTCAGCCCAGGGAAGTTTGCCTTTTTAAAGTTATATGTTTTTGCCTTCCCCGTCTGTCTTTGTTTTCTACATTTTAAGTCAAAAGTAACTATATTGTGGTCGCTATTACCAAGGTTTTCCCTTACAGTTACATTACCAACCAGCTCTGCGTTGTTGGAAATGATCAGATCCTTCTTGTTGGGTCCTCCACAAACTGGCCCATAAAATTATCCTGCAATAAATTTAGGAATTGTCGCCCCTTTGAAGTTTTAGCCAACCCCGGTCCCCAATCTATGTCTGGATAGTTAAAATCTCCCATTATTACCACTGTACCTGCCCGGGCAGCCCTCTCTATTTGTTTATGCAGCCGACCTTCTATCTCTTCTCATTAAGTTTTTTATTTTGTTTGATTTCTTTATCCTGTAAAAAATTTATTATTTACTTTATACCCTACACCCACGACTTCGGGTTACTTCCTTGGGAGCGCCACCGCAGTTTTTTCCTGTTCTTCTGCATTCTCCATATGGACCCACCTTCTGGGCTCCGTCCACACGCTGCAGGCCTGCATACCAAGCTGCCATCACCGACAAGGGATACGCTACCCCCCACCCGGGTACCTCCCTATACCGGCTAATAACCTACACCGCACCCGGCGCCACCTCCGCTTTTTTCCACTGGAGATCCCCTTAAACCTGCATGCTTTTGACTTGGCTATAGAAATGTATTGGCCGCACTACTTAGATGCAATATGCTGCTGTGTAGCCCTAACCTTAGCTTTATCAGAAAAGGTCTATATATTACTAAAACAGCTATGTGAAGAGAGCCAACAAGTTCATAACAAGGACAAAAAAATTTGTCCATAATAGGCTAGTTTAACAACTAGTGATTTACAGGTGACATCTTGTCGGATTGGAGTTGCAGTTTTTTCTCTCTCTATACCAGACTGCCATAATGACTTTTCCTGATGACTGAGTTTGCTTCTGAGACATCTTTGGCCTGTCACATCTGCCACCCATCTCCAGCCTCTATAGCAACACATAATCTTTCAGACACCAGAATGCTAAATTAATTCTGACTCCAAATGTCTCTCTATCAACAAACTGTGCCATTTGCTGTATTCTCTAACCACTACCAATAGTCCTCACTGCACCTGACAGGTCAACAATAGATCTGCACAGGCTCCACCAGCCATTTGGGTCATCTGATTGGCTAGCAGAATAATATCCGCAGTCACTGCAGCCAGATGAATCAGTTAAAGCGTACCTGTCATAGTGCAAAAAAAAAAAAGTGATATGTTACTCAGTACCTAATCCTGATCATGTACATATCATTTTTAATAAATGTTTATTTAAAAAGTCATCTTATCAGTAGTACTAGAAAATATAAAAAGTTTTTCATAATGACAGTTCCTCTTTAAGAGCACCTCACTGAGGAATGAGCTATGCTCACCGCTGTTAAGATATTAGAGACAGATACTGAAAGTTTTCAGGAACTTTTTTAAACGGGTACTCCGCCCCTAGACATCTTATCCCCTATCCAAAGGATAGGGGATAAGATGTCAGATCGCGGGGGTCCCGCTGCTGGGGACCCCCGGGATCTCGCCTGCAGCACCCACCTCAACTGCTTCCGCCAACGCTGGAGGCTTCGGATCCCGACGCGAGTGGAAGAGCGAAGAGCGTGACGTCACGATTCCGCCCCCTGTTTGACGTCACGCCCCACCCCTCAATGCAAGTCTATGTGAGGGGGCGTGACAGCAGTCACGCCCCCTCCCATAGACTTGCATTGAGGGGCGTGACGTCACACGGGGGCGGAGTCGTTGAGGTGGGTGCTGCAGCCGAGATCCCAGGGGTCCCCAGCAGCGGGACCCCCGCGATCTGACATCTTATCCCCTATCCTTTGGATAGGGGATAAGATGTCTAGGCGCAGAGTACCCCTTTAAATATGCATAGTAAAATGAAAAATTTGAGAAAAAAAACACCAAAAATTCCAAACAATAGGTCATTTTCTAGAGTGCATTACTGCTAAGATCTTTAGAAGCAAGCGTTCATTAGCTGACATTGACCAAGGTGAGCTTACATCAGTCTGACAGAAGAAGTGCTTATTGGCCAGTGTTCCTTCCCTCCTGAATAGCTTGCCCCTTACTGATACCTGCATCTGGTGCTGTGACCCAGCAACGCATATTACAGTACAGTACTGGAACTGGGCACAAATAGACTGTATTACACTACACTAGAACCAATTACTGACCACAAGGATGAGAATTGTTGTGCTGCATGTGCTGGTACATGGTTAAAGGGGTTGCTCGGGGTGCATAAGGCCAAACTTGTTGCTTTTTTCTTTTAATACAGAACAGAAATATAAATAGCTTTAAATGGCAGAACACTGTTAAAAAAAAAGTCACTAGGCAATGCAAACAAATCAATTTCAAAATTTCATTAAATCGAAGGAATATGGCAATTATCATATGTTTCTATCGATTATAAAGAAAAAAACTGCTTGTGGTGAGAAATGTAAAAAAATATCATTATGAAAATGATGCTTTAATAGCATTACTGTCATTTAAATAAGCTTTTGACATGTCACACAGAAATGGCAAAAATTTAGATCAGTCAGGGTCTCAGTCCTAGAAACAACTATGATAATTAGATATAGCTGGATGAAATGGACAGCAGCGCACTCTACTCCCAGGCTTGGTACTCAGTCCAACAGATTGGAGATGACAAATCCATTATAAGCGTATTTTCCGCTGCGGATCCGCCCGCTGCATGGTGGCTTTACATGTGCCTGCTCGGAGCAGCAATACGCCACTACGAGCAGACACACTGCGATGTGCGAGTCGAAGCACGTATGCGCAGTATACTCGCACATCACAGGCACTCTCAGCCTAGCTTATGGAGCAGGGGGAGCGGCTGTGATGTGTGTGAGTACACCTCGCATGCGTAGCGATTTGCACGTCGCTTCAGTGTGTCTGCTCGTAGCTGAGTATTGCCGCTCCGAACAGGCGCATGTAAAGCCACCATGCAGCGGTCCTTCAGTGGCGGATCCGCAGCGTAAAATAAGCTGTGTGTCCGCTTGTGTGAACGTACCCTAAGCCTATAGTTAGACCAATCAGTTAGACTAAGGAGTGAAGTGCTCTATTTCATGCATTACCCGCTATGAATGTTCGGAGGAGGTCTCAGGATTGACAGGAGTTATCTAAACATTTGACATGTCTGTGCAACATATCCAATATTCTGATGACAGAAACACTTACATTTTTTCTTCTAGGGATGTAGTTAACATCTAAATAGTTCAGGCAAAAGCTAAATTTTTTCCACTGCTTTCAAAAAATGATGTTAAAGGAAAACTGTCAGATATTTTCTCCCGCACTATCCACAGTACTGATGGATAGTACGGGAGACGCTGATTAAAACGAGCCCTACCTTACCCGGATCCGCCTGGCCGTCACCCGCAATTGTGGTTTTATTTTATGTGTATATCTTGCTGTAACTGGCACGGGCGGGGCTTCTGCAACTAACTGGCACTGACGTCAGCGCCGCATATGAATATTCATCAGGGATGGGGGATAATAATTCATAAGCGGCGCTGACGTCAGTGCAGAAGCCCCGCCCCTGCCACTTACAGCAAGATATACACATAGAATAAAAGTACAATTGCGGGCGAACGGCCAGGTGGATCCGGGTAAGGTAGGGCTCGTTTTAATCAGCGTCTCCCGCACTATCCAACAGTACTGTGGATAGTGCGGGAGAAAATACCTGACAGTTTTCCTTTAATGCAGTTTCCTTGGTATTTATGGTATTTGCCTGGCACATCGGTATGAAACATGCGATTTGTACATTACCAACTTACTCCAAGTTCTTAATATCTTCCTATCTGCATCACAGAGCTAAATTACCTGTAGTCACACAGGTTGTGAAGTCTCAGCACATGTGTGTTGCATAGGGACTGGAGTGCTTGTGTCAGTACATGTATAGTTGGCAGTGGCATGCCTACTATAGAGGCAGGGTACACCACTGCTATGGGGTCCAGCAAACAGGGGGTCCCAGTACCACACAATCTGCTTGCTAATGGGAGGAATCTAGGTCACTTGTCATGGATTTCTGCCTTAACTTATTGATATACAGGGCTCTTTGCTGGAAACCAGGCCTTGTATGACAGGGCAAGGCAGGGGAGGGGAATTGCATGCCAATGTGACTTGGCACTGCCTCTCTGACCCGGTAGCTGCAGAAGAAAATGGTATCATATAATTAATCCTCTTGTGACTGCTCTTCTTATATCTGCAGCTATATACTTGGCACAGAGCTGACAGATTCCCTTTAACCTTTAAAGGAAACATTTCATCATTGTTTAAATCAAGTTAAATATTTTTTTAATACATTTAAGTATCTTTTTTCCAAATCACTTTCTATATTCTTACAGTTTTCAGTCTGGCCAACTAATCCTTTTAATAAGATGACACTTTCTGTTCTAAAGAGATCACTTCCCAGTATTCTTCTTATTATCATCACAGGCAGGATAACAATAAAGGTACCAGCAGTATACAGATAACACAGGATGCTCTATTCACTATAGGTGATGAACACAGCCCACATTCCCCCTCTCTGCACAGTGACTTCTCTACAGGTCACAGAGTATACCTTGCGGCTGCTGTAAGGCTTATCTCTATATGCTGCTTACATCTCTTTAAGCAAAAGGATGTTCCCATAATTATGTATAAAAAGAATAAAAAATTAATAAATGTACAATTATAAAATAAAAAATGATTATAAAAAACAATATATATCAGTATCTGGTTGTTATTAGTAAAACAAAAAAGGCAATACAATTCTACAAGGGTCTACAATAAGTCTGTATTAAATGATTAATAGTAGAAAGATGGTCAGAGGAGGGGACGTGATGGAAGGCATTGAAGATTGTTATCATGATGCAAAAATTGATTCCTTGCTTGAAATTTTTTTTCTATTAACATGTATAACAGCAGTGCTCAGAATCTATGCAGCTTGTCTGCATCAACTGCCTCCCGCTCAGCCTGTCATAAATGATTGTGGATTCATGGCAATAAATTGTTCTGCATATAGATTAGTTTGCGCAGTCCGTAAAAGAAAAAAACATCTTACGTGTTTCTCCTGACACAAATACTGTACACATGGATTGAGCCTTTTTGGGTATAATGCTCTCCTGCTTGTTTTAGTTAATAATATGTCCACAGACAATTTCTTGTGGCTCAATGGGGGGAGATTTATCATTGCTTTTAGAGCATTTTTTGGGTCTATGTTTTGGTGCAGTTCAGGCGCAAGCAGCATATTTAGCGACTTTTATGCGTCTTTTGATATAGCCAGTTTCACTCTTTTTGCCTACCCATAGAACTTTTTTTTTTGACCATGCAGTGGTCACGTAATTATCATTTGCGACTTTTTTCAAAAGTCGCTATTTTGTGCGCAAAGGTACTTTTTAAGGCGCAAAGCTACATCACCTACCAGTAGGCGTGAGAATCACTTCTACCTTCCCCAATTCAACCTTTAACCTCTTGTGGACAACAGCGTCCCACTCCCCTTCTATGATGCATGCTCAGGAGCTGAGTGCGGGTCATAGCTGGGTGGTCGTGGTGGCTATCTGCCACCAAGACCCATCTCTAATGTCAGACATGACATGCCCTGCTTTAACCTAGGGCTGGGTGGTATGACCAAATATGTGTATCACAGTATTTTTGTAACTTATGGCGGTTCCACGGTATATAACGGTATTCCCCACCCCAAAAAAAAAAACTCACATATGACCTGCAAGCGCTGCCCTCCTCATCCTCCTGTTTGTTGAAGCCGCCGGCGCTGACACTCTATACTGTACGCTGTATCCCGATGCCCAGGCTGCAAAAGGTAAACAAAATAAACTTTAATGCACGTTCCTACGTCGGCCTTACGCTCTTTGTGGGGACGGGAATGTTGGAGAGCCATCAGCCTATCACCAGCCGCAGCAATGTTCCACCTCGGCCGTTTATAGACTGAGCCCACTGTCATGTAAGAACCCAGCCGGCTTCTTACATGACAGTGCACTCAACCTATCACCAGCAGAGGTGGAACATCACTGCGGCCGGGGATAGGCTGATGGCTCTCCGACGTTCCATTCCCTAGGAAGCTGGTCCGGACTGACGGGGAAGGTGAGTGTCAGCACCGGTGGCCGCAACAAACAGGAGGTTAAGGAGGGCAGCGCTTGCGGGTGATATGTGAGTATATAACCCGATGGGGACAGGGCAGTTCTAGGCTAATAATTAATGGGCGGGGGGGCAGAACAGCGCTCGCGGGTCACATATGATTAGTTCCTCGATGTTGGGACAGCGCAGCGGGGCTGATAATTCATTTATTCCCGAGGGGGAGGGGCCAAACCGGTATTGCGGTATCGGGAAAAATTCATATCGTGCAGGACAAAAATTTCGGTATTCGGTATGAACCGGTATACCGCCCAGCCCTACTTTAACCCCTTAGACACCACAATCATATTTGATTGTAGCATCTAAAATGCAAGTAAAAATGTCTCGGCAGCTCTGTGAAAGTAAGTAAAAACACCTAACCTGTCAAATTCAGGACCCGGGAAAGTGTCTACTTTCCTCCCTCACAAGTGTCTAGAAAAAGTGTATGTGGTAGAGCTTTTCCCACCACAGCAGAGCTGCTCAAAATTCATCATCCTGCTGTATCTTCATAACAAATAAGATGCAAGCTAGTCATACCCACCACCCAAATAAACGTGGGAAAATAGCTCTACTGTAGACATTCTTTGATAAATCTGGGCCATTGTGTCTGACATTTCAAGACATTTTTCAGTCTTCTTTTTGCATTTAAGATGTTTTTATACCTTTTTGGCAACATTTTTGTCTGAGTATTTTTGGTCATCTTGGACTTCTGCCAAAGCTGTATTCCCTAAGAATGTTTGTAAAATATTGCCAAAGTTATGTGCCTAAATGTTGAAGTATTTTTGGCTAATAAACGGTGCAAAAGAAACCTTGCATTTCATTTTACAGCTGTATCATTTACGGCTATAAAATTAAACAGCGTGCTACAAAGAGCCATTCAACAGAATTAAAAAACAGACTTTTTTGAGACATAAAACTGTAATTTTGGGCTATTGCACATGAAATACCGTAATAATTCTGGGCCCCTTTTGGTAAAATCACAAATTGCACCATTCCTCCATTATTCCTTCTAGGAATGTTGAAATACGTTGTGTCCATGCTGAAGGTTGCCATTACTGTTTTTATAATGACACAAATAACCACTACATAGGGAAGATTTATAAAAAAAATTGTGCAGAGGAACAGTGGAGCAGTTATTCATAGCAACCAATCAGATTCCAGTTTCTTTAAAAAAAAAAAAAAAAAAGGCAACTGCTCCACTGTTCTTCTGCACAAGATTTGATAAATCTGTCCCTATATGGACAATTTCTGTAGCAGTGCTGACTATGGAGAGACAACTGCAGTCCACGAAATTGCATGTAACTCGATGGCCCAGATTTACTAAAAGTGTTGTGTAGTTTTCTTTGTGGGTTTTAATTCCCTACAATTTTTTCCCCATGGTATTTACTATGGTTTCCCTACATTTTAAACTTTTCCCCACATTTTGCTTTTTACACATGCTCTGATGTTGGGAAGGGGTGCGGTGGGGGGGGGGGGGGGGGGGGGGGGGATGGATTTCCTAAGCTCAATTCCACCACATTTTCTGTGGAAACCTTAGTAAATGTTGGGTTTTTGAAAATGTTGGGGACACCGCCCCTTTTCGGTGACCACGTCCCTTTCCCCGATGGCCACCCCCTTTTTTGTTAGTTTTTTTCAGTAAAATGGAGAGTTAGTCGTTTTTTTTTTCAGTTATGACACATACAGAATTTCTGGCGCAATGGGTCAGAATCTGGCACCCAGCCCGACAGAGCATGTCGGGTTTAAAATAGTAAATCAGGGCCAATGTTTTACTTAGTACTGAACCTGTAGGTCCATGGTTGAAATCAGTTAGTTGTCACACAAAAAGTTTCCATGTAGGTCTTCTTCATACAATCCAAGAGTAACATCACAACATCAGGTTTTAAGTAAATATGCTCCATAATTATTATCCCAGGTTAAATAGAATAGTTTACTATGTAATAAACATTATATATATATATATATATATATATTAAAAAGAATAGTTTACTATAAAAGATGAGTCAGAAGAACCAACATCACCTCTTAAAGAGGTTGTACACAGAAAATCTTTGGTTTAACAAATATTCCCAGACTGTTCAATATAACAAAAAAAGCTTCTTTTTTACCACCCGTCACTCAGGGCTTGTGGAAGGATTTTTGTCTTCCTATACAAAGGCTAATTTTGCCGCCCCTTGACCCTGCTCATTGTCGCGGCCCTTCGACACGCCCCACCTTACTACTGGGGTGACACACTGTAATAAACCTCCTTCTCATGTAATTACCTTACTACTAGGGTGACATAGTGGTGTTGGCTGGGCAGCGCCCCCATCTTGTAGCATGCAGAGTGGCACCCCCATCAAAAGGGCGCTCTAGGCAGCTGCCTATTTTGCCTATATGTAGAACCGGCCCTGCCCTTACTCCTGGTATTGGCTCCCGGTTTTTACCGCCACTGCACTTCAATGAGTTGCAGACAGCACATAACATTACTGACTGCAGTAATATCCTGTCTCAGTCATTGATTGGCTAAGGGACAATGTTATGTGCCGTCTGTTGCTCCATGAAGTGCAGTCACTGAGAAAGGGCACCGATACTGGAGACTACGAGGAAGCGAGGGAGGTGAATAGAAGCTTTTATTGTTTTATTATGCAGCCTGGACAGATTGGTTAAATAAATATATTCAGTGAACAATCTCTTTCAAATCTAGTGACTTACATGTGAAAATGTTATTACTGTAGACATTCCCTTTTCTTTTCCTTCCAATCCAGGCTTCCATGACAACTTTTATTGTTCCCCTTAATATCCAACTCTTTTTAGAAGCACAAAATTCAGTCCCCAGAGCAGACCCTTTGGATACACTGAGGATTTTCATGCAGAAAACCAGCAGGGTATTACAGCAGCAGTGATGTAAATAACATTTTGAGAGATGTCTTTTCCACATTGAAGAAAAACATCTGCACAGTCTCTGCTCAGATATTGACCTGTGAGGCTGCCGCAGGGATCCGATTATCCAGCTGGCTCTGGCCGTCTCCCGGGGTCTTCTGCTCTGGTCTCAGATCGAGCAGACCAGAGCAGAAGATCATCGACAACACTGATCAGTGATATGTCCTATACATTGCACTGAACAGTATTAGCAATCAAAAGATTGCTTTAGATAGTCCCCTATAGGGACTATTTAAATGTAAAATGAAAGTAAAAAACTTTTTTTTTTAAAGTAAAAATTTTTTTGAAAAATCCCCTCCCCCAACAAAAATGTAAAATGTCCTTTTTTCCCATTTTACCGCTATAAAGTATTTGTTATCGCCGCGTGCGTAAATGTCTGAACTATTAAAATATAATGTTATTGACAGACATTTATCAAGCGATATAGTAATTTTTTTTTTACAAAAAATGTCGCACAAATGTCGCACCTGCGACTACGTGATTTTTCGTGTGACATTTTGACTGGAAAGCAAGAAAAGCAAGTTTTCCAAAACTTAACTACGTAGTAATAATTCTAAAATGGACTACGGGTAGTCTGGTATTTATTAACTGCGACAGTCGCAACTGCGCAAAAAAAAGTCGCAACAAGGTTCAAAATTGACTAAATTTACTCCAGCTCAAACATGGAGCAGAAAAGCTACTACCAAAGTAAAAAAGGAAAAATTGCTTACGTGAAAGAAAATTATCAACAGGCTGAAACCAGTTGATAAATAAGTCACACATAAGCAAAGAAAAGTAAGGAAAAAATTACTAAAAAAAGGAATACATAAGCAAGCATTGATAAATGTCCCTCATTGATCCCATACAGTAAATGGCATGGACGTAAAAAAAAAATAACGCTAAATTGCAGCTGTTTTGTCACATTTTATTATAAAAAAAATGTTACATTTAAAAAAAAAAGTTTTATATACACAAATGTAGTATCAATAAAAAGTACAGATCATGGCGCAAAAATGAGCCCTCATACTGCTGCTTATACGGAAAAATGAAAAAGTTATAGGTCATCAAAATAGAAAAATTTTAAAAATAATAATTTGGTAAAAAAGTTGCCGAAAGAACACGTCATTTTTACCGTAAATTGTACGGCATGAAAACGAAACCTTCCAAAATTAGCAGAATTTGCTAAATTGCGTTTTCTTTTTAATTTCCCACACAAATAGTATTTTTTTTGGTTGCGCCATATATTTTATGGTAAAATGAGTGATGATATTACGCAGGACGACTGGTCGCACAAAAAACAAGCCCCCATACTAGTCTGTGAATGAAAATATGAAAGAGTTACGATTTTTAGAAGACGAGGAGGAAAAAACAAAAATGCAAAAATAAAATTGTCTGTGTCCTTAAGGTCAAAATGGACTTGGTCCTTAACCTTCGCTCCCTGGTACTTAAGGACCCAGGGCGTACCTGTACGCCTGTCTGAATTTCGGTCCCCGCAGCGCGCCGGGTGAGGATCGGACTGGGGTGACTGCTGATAGTGATTCCAATAGCAAATCCTGTAATCTGCATGTCATACTGAATAACAGTATTATTTCACTAACACAACACACTCCCTATGCATGTTAGGACAAGGCAAAGTGCTCTACACCCCTATTGAGCCATTTTTAATACAGATTCTGTAAATAAATTTCCGGAACTGGAACAAATTTTTCCGGAAATTTCGGCGAATCGGCTGAATCGAAGTTTTCAAAAGTTCGCTCATCTCTAATATATATAATATATTATAATATACATTGGTTAAAAAATGTGTATATTTTTGTCCCTGCAGCTATTGCATGTGTGTCTTTCTGAGGACTCCAAATACAGGAAGTGAGGGTGGACAAGCAGGGCTCTGTGCACTAGGAAAAAGCAGGACAGTGTGCACCAAGGCCAGGGCTGGAATGGCCTAGCGGGATACCAGGAAAATTCCCAGTGGGCCGACCGCACAGTGGGCCGGCAGAGGCAGGTTTTCTGCACTACACCTGCCGGCCCATGTGCGGCCACACAGTGGCTGCTCACTCACACAAGGTGCTGATACAAAGTCAGGACCTTGTGTGAAGCGGCCACAGAGAGGCGGAGCTATGAGCTGTAGGCTCCCAGCCCCGTCACTCAACCCAGTACCTGGCCATCCAGAGCGCAGTGATTCCAAACCCTGATTTTTTTTTTATTTCCCTCCGCGTCACCGCGGGGGGAGGGAAGTTTGTGTGCGCTGTGAGGCTAACAGGACCTGCGATGATGTCACCATCATGTGATCTGTCACATGGAGGAGTCGGAGTCACATGATCAGGGGCTGCTGTTCTAGGCCTCAGCGTACCCCTACGCCCCCCAGCGTCCCTTAGCTTCCCCCCCCCCCCGCGGCCCAGAGAGAGTGAAGTATGCGGAAGCTGCGCCGGGCCGGTGTAGTGACCCATGCCCCAGCGTTCCCCTGCCCCCTGCGGCGCAGTGAATGATTGCCCTGCCGGAGCCCTGAGTCGGTGCTTTCTTAAGGTACTGTACCATATCCATCCCCCCTCCCTCACCCATGTCCATCCCCCCTCCCTCACCCATATCCATCCCCCCTCCGTCACCCATGTCCATCCCCCCTCCCTCACCCATGTCCATCCCCCCTCCCTCCCCGATGTCCATCCCCCCTCCCTCACCCATGTCCATCCACCCTCCCTCACCCATGTCCATCCCCCCTCCTCACCCATGTCCTTCCCCCTCCCTCACCCATGTCCATCCCCCCTCCCTCACCCATGTCCATCCCCCCCTCCCTCACCCATGTCCATCCCCCCTCCCTCACCCATGTCCATCCTCCCCTCCCTCACCCATGTCCATCCCCCCTCCCTCACCCATGTCCATCCCCCCTCACTCACCCATGTCCATCCCCCCTCCCTCACCCATGTCCATCCCCCCTTACCCATGTCCATCCCCCCTCACCCATGTCCATGCCCCCCTCACTCACCCATGTCCATCCATCCCTCCCTCACCCATGTCCATCCCCCCTCACCCATGTCCATCCCGCCTCACCCATGTCCATCCCCCCTCACCCATGTCCATCCCCCCCTCACCCATGTCCATCCCCCCTCACCCATGTCCATCCCCCTTCCCTCACCCATGTCCATCCCCCCTCACCCATGTCCATCCCCCCCCCTCACCCATGTCCATCCCCCCTCCCTCACCCATGTCCATCCCCCCTCCCTCACCCATGTCCATCCCCCCCTCCCTCACCCATGTCCACCCCCCTCCCTCACCCTCACCCATGTCCACCCCCCTCCCTCACCCATGTCCATCCCCCCTCCCTCACCCATGTCCATCCCCCCTCCCTCACCCATGTCCATCCCCCCTCCCTCACCCATGTCCTTCCCCCCCTCCCTCACCCATGTCCATCCCCCCCTCCCTCACCCATGTCCATCCCCCCTCACTCACCCATGTCCATCCCCCCTCACCCATGTCCATGCCCCCCCTCACCCATGTCCATGCCCCCTCACCCATGTCCATGCCCCCCTCACCCATGTACATGCCCCCCCTCACCCATGTACATGCCCCCCTCACCCATGTCCATGCCCCCCCCCCCTCACTTACCCATGTCAGCTGCTCTGAGTCTAGCTGAAGCTGGGGTTTGTATTCTAAAGTGTTGTATTATTAAGTGTTACATCGGAGAAGTTTTATACGCAGAAGTTTAAAAAGCAGGAGTTGTAAGCAGGACCCACTGTAACTGTACATATTACACTCCCTTGATAAAAGTAGTTTTTCTTAATAGTTAATAACAGCTGTTTGTCACCAAGGATATGGACAGCAGGATTGGAGGTTTTCTTCAGTGCACATTGTGCCACATGTATACATCTCTGGAGCAGCAGCTTCAGGGTGAATACCGCTGTGACAAATGTGAGCATGTTGCCCACCTGGAAGCTCGTATTAGAGATCTAGAGGAGCAAAATGCAACATTGAGGGCGATTGACAATCTTACAGAGCAAGCAGTTAGTGGGGTAGAAATGGAGGTTGGAGAAACTAGCCAGGAGGCCCAAGTAGGGAGCGGGGTTAATGTAGTTAGAGGGACTGGAAAGGGGGCAAGGAAAAGGAAGGTCACTTCTGCTTCTGATCTCCCAAGTAACATTGCCAAATTGGGCGATGATGCGAGGGTCTCAGTATCAGAGATGGCAACCCTAGTGGATACTGGTCTCCCTAACAGCCGGGGGAACAGCTCAACTAGTAGTGTGGGGGATGGTAACGCAGGTAGGCCAAGACAGTTAGTTGTGGTAGGGGATTCTATAATCAGGAAGACGGATAGAATAATTTGTCGCCAAGACCACCTCAACCGAATGGTTTGCTGTCTCCCTGGTGCCAGGGTTCGGCATGTGGTGGAAAGGGTGGACAAATTACTAGGGGGGGCTGGGGATCACCCAGCTGTCGTGGTCCATGTGGGAACCAATGACAGAATACATGGTAGGTGGAGGTCCTTGAAGAATAATTACTAGGAACTAGGTGCCAAGCTGAAGGGAAGGACCTCTAAGGTTGTGTTCTCTGGAATACTTCCTGTGCCATGCGCATCGCAGGAAAGACAGCGGGAGCTTAGGGAGTTAAATGCATGGCTTGAGTCGTGGTGTGAGGGGGAAGGGTTTGGGTTTTTAGAGCACTGGGCTGACTTTTCATTGGGGTACAAACTCTATTCTACGGATAATTTGCACCTGAATGGAAGGGGGTCCGCTGTGCTGGGGAAGAGAATCCTGGAAGGGGTGGCTGAGTATTTAACTAGGTGAGTGGGGGGAGGATAATAAAGCAAAGAAAGCAGACAGTGGGATGGATAGGTTAGAGAGGGGTCAGGACATAATGGTGGGTAGAGAGGAGTCCTGTGCGGGGAGGTTAAGAGCAGTGGATAAGGAGATCCATGGGTTACAAACCAGCCGTAAAAATAAATGTAGCCCGAAAAATTGTAATCCCAATAATTCAAAAAATTCCATTAGCCCCAATAACTCAATAACTACAATAAGCCCCATTAACTCAAAAAATACTGTTAGCCCCAATAACTTAAATAACTACGTTAGACCCAATAACGCAAAAAATCCCATTAGCCCCAATAACTTAAGTAATAACGTTAGACCCAATAACTCAAAAAATCCCATTAGCCCCAATAACTTAAATAGTACAATTAGCCCTTATAACTCAAATAATATTAACCCCAATAACTCTGAAAATCCCATTAGTGAGACTATATGTGTAAAACTTAATGGAAATGTAAAGTGTATGTTCACAAATGCCAGAAGCCTAGCAAATAAAATGGGGGAGCTTGAGGCCTTGACACTGGAGGAACATATTGATATAGTTGGGGTCACTGAGACATGGCTGGACTCCTCGCATGACTGGGCTGTCAATCTGCAGGGGTTTACATTGTTTCGCAAGGATAGAATGAACAGAAAAGGTGGTGGAGTCTGTCTGTATGTAAGAAGTGGTATGAAAGTCAGTGTGAACGATGCCATAGTGTGTGATGATTCTGAGGATGTGGAATCACTGTGGGTAGAATTACAAAAGGAGGGAAATACTGGAAAAATAATATTTGGTGTAATCTACAGACCCCCTAATATCACTGAAGAGATAGAAGGTCGGCTGTATAAACAAATAGAGAGGGCCGCCCGGGCAGGTACAGTGGTAATAATGGGAGATTTTAACTATCCAGATATAGATTGGGGCCGGGGGCTGGCTAAAACTACAAAGGGGAGAAAATTCCTAAATTTATTGCAGGATAATTTTATGGGCCAGTTTGTGGAGGACCCAACAAGAAGTGATGCCTTGTTGGATCTGATCATTTCCAACAACGCAGAGCTGATTGGTAATGTAACTGTGCGGGAAAACCTTGGTAATAGAGACCACAATATACCGTATTTATCGGGGTATACCAAGCACCGGCCTATAACACGCACCCTCATTTTACCAAGGATATTTGGGTAAAAAAAGTTTTTTACCCAAATATCCATGGTAAAATAAGGGTGCGTGTGTGCGAGTGTATACCCCAATACACCCCCAGGAAAGGCAGGAGGAGAGAGGCCGTCGCTGCCCGCTTCTCTCCCCCTGCCTTTCCTGGGGTCTAGAGCGCTGCTGTCGGCCCTTCTCACCCCCTGGCTATCGGCGCCGCTGCCCGTTCTGTCCCCCTGACTATCGGTGTCGGCGCCGATAGCCAGGGGGAGAGAAGCGGCGCCGACAGCCAGGGGGAGAAAAGGGGCAGCGGCACCCATTGCCGGCGCCGCTGCCCCGTTGCCTCCCCCCATCCCCAGTGGCATAATTACCTGAGTCGGGTCTGCGCTGCTGCAGGCCTCCGGCGTGCGTCCCCTGCGTCGTTGCTATGCACGGCGCGGTGCACTGACGTCATGCGCCGCGCCGTTCAGCGCATAGCAACGACGCCGGGGACGCACGCCGGAGGCCTGCAGCAGCGCGGACCCGACTCAGGTAATTATGCCTTTAAAATATAACTTTAAAAAGGCAAACTTCCCTGGGCTGAGGGCTGCACTACAGGACATAGACTGGGGGGGAGGTGTTGTCAAATACTGATACAGAAGGTAAATGGGACATCTTTAAATCAACTCTAAATAACTATACAGCTAAATATATACCAAAGGGGAACAAATATAAACGATTAAAACTAAATCCTACATGGCTGACAAATGATGTTAAAAGAGCAATAAACAACAAAAAAATAGCCTTCAAAAAATTCAAATCAGATGGGTCAGCTATAACATTTAAACAGTACAAGGAGCTTAATAAAATCTGTAAAAATGTAATAAAAACAGCAAAAATTCAAAATGAGAGACAGGTGGCCAAAGAAAGCAAAACTAATCCTAAATATTTTTTTAGATATATAAATATAAAAAAACCAAGGACAGAGCATGTAGGACCCCTTAATAATGATAATGGGGAGGTTGTCACGGGCGATCAAGAGAAGGCGGAGCTACTGAATGGGTTCTTTAGTTCTGTATACACTATGGAAAAAGGAGCTGACATTGGCCAGGTCAGTGCTGGTAACACATCATGTAATGTACTGAACTGGCTTAATGTAGAGATGGTACAAGGTAAGTTAAGTAAAGTAAATGTAAGCAAATCTCCAGGGCCGGATGGACTACACCCAAGAGTTCTTAGAGAGGTAAGTTCAGTAATATCTGTACCCCTGTTCATGATATTTAGAGATTCTCTGGTGTCTGGTATTGTGCCAAGGGACTGGTGCAAGGCTAATGTGGTACCAATCTTCAAGAAGGGCTCTAGGTCTTCGCCAGGCAATTATAGACCGGTAAGTCTAACGTGCATTGTGGGTAAATTGTTTGAAGGACTTATAAGGGATTACATACAGGAATACATAGGGGATAATAGTATTATAAGTGATAGCCAGCATGGGTTTACTAAGGATAGAAGTTGTCAAACCAATCTAATTTGCTTTTATGAAGAGGTGAGTAGAAGCCTTGACAGATGAATGGCTGTGGATATAGTGTTTCTGCATTTTGCTAAAGCATTTGATACTGTCCCTCACAGACATCTGACAGGTAAGTTAAGGTCCTTGGGCTTGGAAACTTTAGTTTGTAACTGGATTGAACACTGGATCATGGATCGTACCCAGAGAGTGGTGGTCAATGATTCGTACTCTGATTGGTCCCCGGTTATTAGTGGTGTACCCCAAGGTTCTGTACTGGGCCCGCTGCTGTTTAATTTATTTATCAATGATATAGAGGATGGTATTAACAGCTCTGTTTCTATCTTTGCAGATGACACTAAGCTTTGTAGCACGGTACAGTCTATAGAGGATGTGTATAGGTTACAAGATGACTTGGATAGACTAAGTGTCTGGGCATCCACTTGGCAAATGAGGTTCAATGTGGATAAATGTAAAGTTATGCATCTGGGTACTAATAACTTGCATGCATCGTATGTCTTAGGGGGGATTAAACAGGCAGAGTCACTGGTAGAGAAGGATCTGGGTGTACTTGTAGATCACAGACTACAGAATAGCATGCAATGTCAGGCTGCTGCTTCCAAAGCCGGCAGGATATTGTCATGTATCAAAATAGGCATGGACTCGAGGGACAGGGACATAATACTCCCCCTTTATAAAGCATTGGTACGGCCTCACCTGGAATATGCTGTTCAGTTTTGGTCGCCTGTTCATAAAAGGGACACTGGGGAGTTGGAAAGGGTGCAGAGACGCGCGACTAAACTAATATGGGGCATGGAACATCTTAGCTATGAGGAGCGATTAAAGGAGTTACAATTGTTTAGTCTTGAGAAGAGACGTTTAAGGGGGGATATGATAAACGTATATAAGTATATAAATGGCCCATACAAAAAATATGGAGAAAAACTGTTCCAGGTTAAACCCCCCCAAAGGACGAGGGGGCACTCCCTCCATCTGGAGAAGAAAAGGTTTAGTCTAAAGGGGCGACACGCCTTCTTTACCGTGAGGACTGTGAATTTATGGAACGGTCTACCTCAGGAACTGGTCACAGCAGGAACAATTAACAGCTTTAAAACAGGGTTAGATATATTCCTGGAACAAAATAACATTAATGCTTATGCAGAATTATAAAACAACATCCCTTCCCCTTATCCCCTTACACCCTTCCCTTCAATCCCCTGGTTGAACTTGATGGACGTATGTCTTTTTTCAACCATACTAACTATGTAACTATGTAACTATGTAACTATGTCCATCCATCCCTCCCTCACGCATGTCCATCCCCCCTCACCCATGTCCATCCCCCCCTCACCCATGTCCATCCCCCCCTCACCCATGTCCATCCCCCCTCACCCATGTCCATCCCCCCCTCACCCATGTCCATCCCCCCTCACCCATGTCCATCCCCCCTCCCTCACCCATGTCCATCCCCCTCACCCATGTCCATCCCCCCCCTCACCCAGGTCCATCCCTCCTCCCTCACCCATGTCCATCCCCCCTCCCTCACCCATGTCCATCCCCCCTCCCTCACCCATGCCCATCCCCCCTCCAACACCCATGTCCATCCCCCCCTCCCTCACCCATGTCCACCCACCCTCCCTCACCCATGTCCATCCCCCCCTCCCTCACCCATGTCCTTCCCCCCTCCCTCACCCATGTCCATCCCCCCTCCCTCATCAATGTCCATCCCCCCTCACTCACCCATGTCCATCCCCCCTCACTCACCCATGTCCATCCCCCCTCACCCATGTCCATGCCCCCCTCACCCATGTCCATGCCCCCCTCACCCATGTACATGCCCCCCCCTCACCCATGTACATGCCCCCCCTCACCCATGTCCATGCCCCCCTCACTTACCCATGTCCATCCATCCCTGCCTCACGCATGTCCATCCCCCCTCACCCATGTCCATCCCCCCCTCACCCATGTCCATCCCCCCCTCACCCATGTCCATCCCCCCTCACCCATGTCCACCCCCCCCTCACCCATGTCCATATCCCCCTCACCCATGTCCATCCCCCCCTCACCCATGTCCATCCCCCCTCACCCATGTCCATCCCCCCTCCCTCACCCATGTCCATCCCCCTCACCCATGTCCATCCCCCCCCTCACCCAGGTCCATCCCTCCTCCCTCACCCATGTCCATCCCCCCTCCCTCACCCATGTCCATCCCCCCTCCCTCACCTATGTCCATCCCCCCTCACCCATGTCCATCCCCTCCTCACCTATGTCCACCCCCCTCACCCATGTCCATCCCCCCCTCCCTCACCCATGTCCACCCCCCCTCCCTCACCCATGTCCATCCCCCCTCACCCATGTCCATCCCCCCCTCATCCATGTCCATCCCCCCCTCACCCATGCCCATCCCCCCTCCCTCACCCATGTCCATACCCCCTCCCTCACCCATGTCCACCCCCCCTCACCCATGTCCATCCCCCCTCCCTCACTCATGTCCATCCCCCCCTCCCTGCCCATCCCCCCTCAACCATGTCCATCCCCCCTCACCTATGTCCACCCCCCTCACCCATGTCCATCCCCCCCTCCCTCACCCATGTCCACCCCCCCTCCCTCACCCATGTCCATCCCCCCTCACCCATGTCCATCCCCCCCTCATCCATGTCCATCCCCCCCTCACCCATGCCCATCCCCCCTCCCTCACCCATGTCCATACCCCCTCCCTCACCCATGTCCACCCCCCCTCACCCATGTCCATCCCCCCTCCCTCACTCATGTCCATCCCCCCTCCCTGTCCATCCCCCCTCAACCATGTCCATCCCCCCCTCACCCATGTCCATCCCCCCTCACCCATGTCCATCCCCCCCTCACCCATGTCCATCCCCACCCTCGCCCATGTCCATCCCCCCCTCATCCATGTCCATCCTCCCCCCCCTCACCAATGTCCATCCTCCTGTCACTCATGTCCACTTTGTCCACCCCCTGTCCATCCCTGTCACCTATGTTCACCCCCAGTCTACCCCCTGTCACCCATGTCCACCCCCCTATTCACCCCTCTGTCCCCCCTCTTTTACCCCCCTTGTCATCCTTGTCCACCCTTCTGTCATCCCTGTTTACCCCCATATCTCCCGTGTCCACCCTCCTGTCATCCATGTCCACCTTGTCCACCCCTCTGTCACCCCTGTCCATCCCCCTGTCACCCATGTTCACCACCCCTCTCCATCCCTCTGACCACCCCTCAGTCTACACCTGTCACCTATGTCCACCCCCCATTCACCCCTCTGTCACCCCAGTCCACCCTTCTTTGTCACTCCTGTCCACCCCTCTTTTAACTGCTTGTCACCCTTGTCCACCCCTCTGTCATCCCTGTCCATCCTCGTGTCACCCATGTTCACCCCCCATTGTCCACCCCTCTGACCACATACTTGTCACCCATGTACACCCTTCTGTCCCTTTGTCATCCCTGTTACCACCTTGTCACTCCTGTCCACCCCTGTCACCCCTGACACCCCCCTGTCACCCATGTACAGTCTTCTACCCCCCTCTGTCACCAGTGTACACCCCCTGTCACCCATGTGCACTCCTCTACACCCCCCTGTCGCCCATGTGCACTCCTCTACACCCCTATGCCACCCATGTACACTCCTCTATCACCCATGTACACCCCTTTACACACCTCTGTCACCATGTACACTCCTCTATCACCCATGTACACCCCTTTACACCCCTCTGTCCCCCCTGTTACCACCTTGTCACTCCTGTCCACCCCTGTCACCCATGTACACTCCTCTACACCCCTCTGCGACCCATGTACACCCCTCTGCCACCCATGTACACTCCTCTACACCCCTCTGTCACCCATGTACACTCCTCTACACTCCTCTGTCACCCATGTACACCCCTCTGTCACCCATATACACTCCTCTATACCCCTCTGCCACCCATGTACACCCCTTTATACCCCTCTGTCACCCATGAACACCCCTCTGCCACCCATGTACACTCCTCTAAACCCCTCTGTCACCCATGTACACCCCTCTGCCACCCATGTACACTCCTCTACATCCCTCTGTCACCCATGTACACCCCTCTGTCACCCACATACACTCCTCTATACCTCTCTGCCACCCATGTACACACCTCTACACCCCTCTGTCACCCATGTACACCCCTTTATACCCCTCTGTCACCCATGTACACCCCTCTGCCACCCATGTACAACCCTTTACACCCTCTGCCACCCATGTACACTCCTATTACACCCCTCTGTCACCCATGTACACTCCTCTATACCCCTCTGTCACCCATGTACACTCCTCTACACCCCTCTGTCACCCATGTAAACTCCTCTACACCCCTCTGTCACCCATGTACACTCGTCTACACCCCTCTGTCCCCATGTACATCCCTGTCACCCATGTACACTCCTCTACACCCCTCTGTCACCCATGTACACCCCTCTGCCACCCATGTACACTCCTCTACACCCCTCTTTCATTCATGTACACTCCTCTGTCACCCAGGTACACTCCTCTACACCCCTCTGCCACCCATGTACACTCCTCTACACCCCTCTGCCACCACTGTACACTCCTCTACACCCCTCTGTCACCCATGTACACCCCTCTGTCACTCATGTACACTCCTCTACACCCCTCTGCCACCCATGTACACACCTCTACACCCCTCTGTCACCCATGTACACTCCTCTACACCCCTCTGTCACCCATGTACACTCCTCTACACCCCTCTGTCCCCCATGTACACCCCTCTGTCCCCCATGTACACTCCTCTACACCCCTCTGTCACCCATGTACACTCCTCTACACCCCTCTTTCATTCATGTACACTCCTCTGTCACCCATCTACACCCCTCTGTCACCCATGTACACCCCTCTGCTACCCAAGTACACTCCTCTACACCCCTCTGTCACCCATGCACACTTCTCTACACCCCTCTTTCATTCATGCACACTCCTCTACACCCCTCTGTCACCCATGTACACTCCTCTACACCCCTCTGCCACCCATGTACACTCCTCTACACCCCTCTGCCACCACTGTACACTCCTCTACACCCCTCTGCCACCACTGTACACTCCTCTACACCCCTCTGTCACCCATGTACACCCCTCTGTCACCCATGTACACTCCTCTACACCCCTCTGCCACCCATGTACACACCTCTACACCCCTCTGTCACCCATGCACACCCCTCTGTCACCCATGTACACCCCTCTGCCACCCATGTACACTCCTCTACACCCCACTGTCACCCATGTACACTCCTCTACACCCCTCTGTCACCCATGTACACTCCTCTACACCCCTCTGCCACCCATGTACACTCCTCTACACCCCTCTGCCACCACTGTACACTCCTCTACACCCCTCTGTCACCCCCATATACTCCTACACACCTGTCTCCCATGTACACCCCTTTGTCACCCATGTACAGCCCTCTGTCTCCCCCATATACTCCTCTACACACCTGTCTCCCATGTACACCCCTCTGTTACCCCTTTACACCTATACGCCCCTGTATTCCTCTTCACTTGTAAAAGGGGAATCTGGAAGCTGATGCTGGTAAAGTGCGGAGCACAATAGATTTGTTTTGCAGGTTTAACGGTGAAGAGTTATGGCTGGAAGAAATGGTCAGGACGGTCCAGACCAGATGAACGACGCTGATCAGAGAAGACGTCACATGTGAGTTGCTGTATAAAGCAGCACTTTAAACTACATACCCACTGATAAATAGATATTGGAATTTGTGTGCATTGCGGCTTTTTTTAAACATTATTTTATTTATTTATTTTTGCTCGTCAACTTCGGTCAGGGTGCCCTGTGAAAAATTTTTTTTTGGAGGGGTGTCCCGAGCCAAAAAAGGTTGGGAAACACTGGCATACAGGATTTAGTCAGTAACAGTATGATGGTAATATAAATGGTGATAATATTCCTCTTTGTATACTGGTATTATTGGTAATATTGGTCAGTATACAGGATTTGGCCAGTAACCGTATGATGGTAATATGTATGGTGATGATATTCCTCCTTTTATAGTGCCATTATTGTTAATATCAGTCTAAGTATAGAGGACTTGGTCAGTTACAGTGTGATGGTAATATTTCCTTTCCTCCCATACTATTGTTACTTGGTAAATGTATGACTTATATAGACATATACAGTAGTATAATGCATGGAAAATTGACAGATATATAAATTGCTTCAGCAATTTGAAATATATTGAAATATATTTCGAGGAAATAAAAAAAATGATATATATATATATATATATATATATATATATATATATAGACAAAGAAAGAGAAAGTGTGCTGCTGCATTCTTCTGTTGCTGTATTTCTAGCCTAGTAGCGTGCACCTGTAGGCCAAGTCCATATAATAGTTTGGTATCAACTAAAGTGCTGGCTGACTTATTCTTTGTCTGTATTGCACATAAGGGGGAGTGGCTACCTCCATGTTGGCCTTGCACCCCACCCACCTCTAGCAGGTGTGTATATAAGGTGTCTTGGATGTTCCAGACCCTGCCATGCTTACTGAATTGTTCACACAGAGGCATATTCACAGTGTAGGGTCCGTCCCAATGAGGCCACCTTATCGCGGTGGGACGGTCCAAGCTATTTGACCGCCGGCGGAGACAAATTTGAGAGCTAAGTGCCTCACTATTTCATAGTTTCACATTTGCATCTATTACACCATAGCTGTATAGCTCTCCATGTTTTAACTGCATATTCATGTTTCACCTATATCCTTGTGCTGGCAGTGTGCTGCTGCATTCTTCTGTTGCTGTATTTCTAGCCTAGTAGCGTGCACCTGTAGGCCAAGTCCATATAATAGTTTGGTATCAACTAAAGTGCTGGCTGACTTATTCTTTGTCTGTATTGCACATACGGGGGAGTGGCTACCTCGATGTTGGCCTTGCACCCCACCCACCTCTATCAGGTGTGTATATAAGGTGTCTTGGATGTTCCAGACCCTGCCATGCTAACTGAATTGTTCACACAGAGGCATATTCACAGTGTAGGGTCCGTCCCAATGAGGCCACCTTATCGCGGTGGGACGGTCCAAGCTATTTGACCGCCGGCGGAGACAAATTTGAGAGCTAAGTGCCTCACTATTTCATAGTTTCACATTTGCATCTATTACACCATAGCTGTATAGCTCTCCGTGTTTTAACTGCATATTCATGTTTCACCTATATCCTTGTGCTGGCAGTGTGCTGCTGCATTCTTCTGTTGCTGTATTTCTAGCCTAGTAGCGTGCACCTGTAGGCCAAGTCCATATAATAGTTTGGTATCAACTAAAGTGCTGGCTGACTTATTCTTTGTCTGTATTGCACATACGGGGGAGTGGCTACCTCGATGTTGGCCTTGCACCCCACCCACCTCTAGCAGGTGTGTATATAAGGTGTCTTGGATGTTCCAGACCCTGCCATGCTTACTGAATTGTTCACACAGAGGCATATTCACAGTGTAGGGTCCGTCCCAATGAGGCCACCTTATCGCGGTGGGACGGTCCAAGCTATTTGACTGCCGGCGGAGACAAATTTGAGAGCTAAGTGCCTCACTATTTCATAGTTTCACATTTGCATCTATTACACCATAGCTGTATAGCTCTCCGTGTTTTAACTGCATATTCATGTTTCACCTATATCCTTGTGCTGGCAGTGTGCTGCTGCATTCTTCTGTTGCTATATATATATATATATATATATATATATATATATTGCTTCAGCAATTTGAAATATATTGAAATATATATCGAGGAAATAAAAAAAATTATATATATATATATATATATATATATATCTTAGTGTACTTTAAAGGGATAAATCTAGGCGTGGCTACCGATGGCTGACGCGATGCTGTGGGGCTGGTCTGCAATTATTTCCAGGGCTGGTTTTAATCCCCAGTCCGGCCCTGACCAAGGCTCTATAACATGCTCCTGGCTCATGCATCAGGATGATTAACAAGCCAGGAGTCTACACAGAGCCCTACTTGTCCTATCCTGTTTTTGGACTCTTCATAGAGACACACAGACAATAGCTGCAGGAACAGCATTTTTTTCCACCCAAAAATATACCCAATTTTTTACCAATTTATATTACACATATACATATACTGATATTATGTACATTATATAAAAAGTTTCTGTTGACGACAGGTGCACTTTAACATTTATATATAGTCATGGCCCCAAATGTTGGCACCCCTGAAATTTTTCAAGAAAATGAAGTATTTCTCACAGAAAAGGATTGCAGTTACACATGTTTTGCTATACACATGTTTATTCCCTTTGTGTGTATTGGAACTAAACCATAGCATTTCATTTCATTTAAATCTCGACGCATAGTTCGCTCTGACACTGATGCTCCCTGAGCCTGCAGGACAGCTTGAATATCTTTGAAACTGGTTTGGGGCTGCTTATCCACCACCCGGACTATCCTGCGTTGACACCTTTCATCAATTTCTCTCTTCTGTCCTTGCCCAGGGAGATTAGCTATAGTGCAATGGGTTGCTAACTTTTTGATAATGTTGCGCACTGTGGACAAAGGCAAATCTAGATCTCTGGAGATGGACTTGTAACCCTGAGATCGTTGAAATTACTCCACAATTTTGGTTCTCAAGTCCACAGACAGTTCTCTCCTTTTTCTGTTGTCCATGCTTAGTGTGGCACACAAAGACAGATAATGCAAAGACTAAGTGAACTTCTCTCCTTTTTATCTGCTTTCAGGTGTGATTTTTATATTGCCCACACCTGTTACTTGCCCCAGGTGAGTTTAAAGAAGCATCACATGCTTGAAACACAATTTTGAAAGGGTGCCATTAATTTTGTCCAACCCATTTTTGGAGTTTGGTGTAACAGTATGTCTAATTTGCTTTCTTTCCTCCCTTTTTTGGTTTAGTTCCAATACACACAAAGGGAATAAACATGTGTATAGCAAAACATGCTACTGCAATCCTTTTCTGTGAGAAATACTTAATTTTCTTGAAACATTTCAGGGATGCCAACATCTACGGCCATGACTGTACCTAGTCAATGAGTCAAAACAAAGCCTCTTAAAAAGATACTTTATTAAATACACAATTTAAAAATGTACAATAACTTGTAGGATATTTTATCTGAGATTTCAAAAAAAGCAAGGACATATAGCCAAAGACAATATTACTTTCAATGGGGTCCACACAATTGTAGATACTACTAAGCAAAAACACAATTCTCACCTAAAACTGCCCAATACCACTATCTCATCCACTGTATGGATGCTGATGGGAAAGGGTTAACATCATATACAGTAGCACAAGTCCATAAAAAATTAAGCCCACACTTGTCTAGTAGGAACATAAACCATATAACAAATGATTTTGCCATAAAGATATAGCGCAAGATGAGAGTGGGTTATGTAAGAAAAATCTAAATATTGGTATCACTCTCACCCATGTTTCAGATGGTTATACTACCTCGCACCCCAAAACAAATTTGGTGCTCTTCCTCAGGAAGTTCTGGCTGTGGCCACTAGCATTTGCTATTCACAGATAAGGGTGGGTTCACACTACGTTTTGAAGATGCGGGAACCTGATCCGACTGGGGGGAGTGAAAACCGGGCACTCCCGTATCCCAGCCGGACCTGACCCGTATCTCATTCATTTCAATGAGCTGACCGGAGTCATATAGTGACTTCGGTCGGCTGATTTCTGTCCCGTATCCGGTTTTATGACCAGACCTAAGACCGTGGCATATCACGGTTTTAGGACCGGTCAGAAAACCGGATACGGGGCAAAAATGAGCCGACAGGAGTTACTATATGACTCCGGTTGGCTCATTGAAATAGTACTGTAACGTAGTGTGAACCCACCCTAACTTTATATGGAGATAGATCGATAGAGTTATAATGTTATTGTTACTGAATAGTAAATTATGTAAATTTAAGATAAGAAATCTGAAGATTATGAATACAACATTTCAAACTACACTCATTCACATTTTAGCTTTCCTTTGTGCATCACACATTTGGAGGATGCTAAGGGCAAGTTCACATGACTGATTTTCATACTGAAAAATAAAATCCCAAATTTGTGTAAAATAAAAATAAAAACTAGAAAAAAAAACTACAAGA